>NC_086232.1:17073129-17373129 GCF_036321145.2 Pelmatolapia mariae | reverse complement strand
GCTTGAGGATGTGAGCGGGCAGCATCGTAAACCCTCAGACCTTCCCCCTCCTGGACCGCTGGCCTTTCTGGAGCAGGCCTCTGCAAATCTGCCCCCTGCCCCTTTAAAGCCAAACTAACACACCACATGAACAGTCACATCATTTGAAACTGCCCCGCTCTCAAAATGTGCTGTTGTGCATCCAGTGTGTGTAATAAACCGCCTGGAAACAGCAAAACAGTCGCTTGCCAAAATAAAGACTTTTGCTCTGCAAGGTTGGGATTGACCTGAGTCTGCCAAGGCTGGCTGGAGATGACACAGAAACAAGATATGTGAGCTTGCATTCATCAGTTGTGCATGCTTCATTTGAAGTAATGGGCAAATAAAGTCTGTATTTGAAGGATGGCAGTGTAATGTGACTGTATCTAAAACGAAGAGCACTTTCCTGCAGAAATGTGGGGAGGTTATTACAATATTTCTACAGTTTTTTTCCTCTGTTTTCATTTATGTAAATATTTTCATTGTTGATTTTTTTTTAATTGTAAAAATAAAATATGAGAATTTTTGAAACTATACTGAAGTCTTAGTTATTTTTTAGCAGAGTGCATTTTGTGATATAGTGATTGAAACAGGTTTGACCTCGCCCTGTAAAATTTCCAAGGTGCACTCCTCTGGTTTATTGGTGGGTCACAAATGAGTAGTACTCAACCTCTAAAACTAGCTTTGCGTCATCTTTTGATAAAACACTGAACCGAGCCTTTGGTGCAAACCATCGGGTCAGTGTTTAAATGACATGAAAGGATAAAAACATTGGGCTGTGGCATTTTGGTTCAGTATTGGTACTCCTTTAGAAATCCTTCAGTTTTGTGGAAATTAAGTATTACATCAATAGACCCCACATGAGACTGTAGCTCAAAAAACATAATTTACAAATAAATTATTTGGAATGTCCTCTGTGTTTACATAAAAACAAAATAACATTGTTATCTTGGCATTTTGGTTTAAACAAATCTACCTGCCAACAGCTTTTATTCCAGGTCACCACTACACTGAGTCAGTAGTGAGTACAGAGCATTATGAAAGCATGTTGTCTGTGATGTAATTGGTGTCTTCACACCACAGCAGATTTGTTCTGCTCATTCTCACAGCTCTTGCATGTTCACAAACAGTACAGCCAGGCAAAATATCCTCACAGATGGTGCTCCAAGGACAAAAATTTCTCCAAATGGGTCTGTGGTCCTGACATGAAGAAACCTGGATTTTAAATGTAATGCTAATGTGTTTAATTAGCAGTTATCCACTCTTTTAATACAGTTTCTGATTGACATGGACTAGATTTAACATGTTGTACAGTGTGTATCTAATGCAGGCAGATATCTAAATTGTCAGAAAGACTAATAAAAAAACATAAATGCTCATGTATGTCAACTTCCAAAGACATGACTTGGGAGAGAAGAGCAGAACATATTAGTCACAAGGATGAGATATATGAGTATTTGTGGTCATGTTTGCGAGATACACAAAGAATTATTAGATAATGAAGCAATCAGTCTCAATCAGATCTCATTGTGCAGCATGACAATAGCCCCAGGCATGTACTGCTGTATACGGGTTCTGAGTAAGTGTCCAAATAATGAAATAAAAGTAAACCGATAAGTGAGAAATATGATGCCAGTGAAGCAAATTTTGACATACAAAGTAAAATGCTAAAATAAAACTTTGTGCTTGATGATAAATAAAAGTTTTGTAATCCTATGTTTAAATTTTGTTAAATTAAAAATAGGGTCAAAATTGTGACTTACTAAGAACAGAATAACAAGAATTTAAGCCAGTAGTGTAAGATATAAAGCTAAAAGACATAGAAAAGAATAAAATAGAATAAAACTTGATTGTAATTGTACATGTACAACGAAATCGTGGGTGCTCCACATCAGCTGTGTTGGAATAAAATATAAATAGTAGACAGCAGGAATAAATAGCATACAGGAGAAATATATACAAAAGCAATAGAAAGATACATTGGAGAACAAATTGCAAAGTGCTTTGAAGTAGTGCAAAGAAAAATTATTGTTAGATATTATAGTATAGTATTATTTTATGTGTTTATTTATTTATTTCACTACAAAACACAGTGGTCTTAACTGTGCATATAAATAAAACTGACTTACTTAATATAATACTACAAATTTAGTAATAAAATCAAAAGAGAGAAATGCTAAGGCAGGTTTAGCATGAGGCAAACACTCAGTAATATGATATCTAAAATCTGAATTCATGGTATCTACATTCTGCCACGAAAATTTAAAATTCCAACTTACTGGTTTATAAATTGACCTTATTTAATAAAGTATAACTTAGACTTTAAAAATCAAAAGTTTGAGTCCTTTAATCAAAATCGTGGTAGTATATCAAAATAACTTGTTATAGTTTATGAAAGTAAATCAAACACCTTGAGTTTGTAGCTGAAAATGATACAAACGTAGATCATAAACAGTCATCCATGTCAAATTTATAACAGGATCAAATTTAGAGTACGAGGTCAAAACTGTGACATTATAAAGCAGTTTCTGATTTACAAAGTCAGATTTAGAGATATAAAACTTTGGGCTTGATGAGAAGCAAAAAACACGTTTCGTGTTCTTATTTTTATATTGAATAAAAAATAAAAAGTAATGCAACAAAAATAGGGCCAAAATTGTCCATCATAATAAGACCAAACCTGGAGTAAATGATGAAGTCTAAAGTCTTTACAGTGTCACTTTACAGTTTCCCCTTGTGATACTGTAAATGATTTACTTTATAATGTAAGGTCGTCTGATCGTGTTTGTTATGAGCTGTCTCTATATGAACAAATTGAACTGAGTGTTTGTTCAGTTTCGTGAGTCTCCCACAGCTAGAGGGAGACAGCGCTTTCTTCTCGGACGCCTTGGCTGCTCAGAGGACCGTCTTTACCGACATGTCCTTGTTTGTGCGTTTTAATCAGCGATTGGAAAATAACAGGTATCCTTGTCCGTCCGCCTCTCGCACCCATAAACACCCAGGAGTAAAAGAGAGGGGACGCTGAGTAAAAACAACCCCCGTCTGACCCGGCGGTGTGCGCCTTTCCTGCGCGTTTTTCGGCCCACGTAAGGAGCAGTCCGCTGGGTACAACAGCCGGACTGAATCGCAACGTGTCTGTGGAGAGTGTCACCGCAGCAGTCGGGCTGTGTGTTTCTATGGAACAGGCAGCTTTAATGGGGCTGTCGTCAGCCCGTCTCTCCGCCTCTGGACAGATGATCGCCGTGATTCACGCCTGAATTTAGACCCATCGAAGACGACACTGTGTGGATATGGAATGGTGCATGCCGCTGGGCCAAGTTTTCAGCCTCTGAAAAACACCAGAATCATGGACAGTCATCCGCTGTAAGTGCAAAAAGCTGCTGAATCTCTCCCTCTCTCTCTCTCTCTGTGTTGACGTTTCCCAGTGGCTGCTTGACGGATGGTGCCGCATTGACAGAGACAGCGGCCAGCCGGTGTGGCTGCTCACTGACCGGGTGGGGAGGACTGATACCCGGGGACTGTGGCTGCAGGAGCAGGCTGCAGGCTCTGTGGTGGTGTCATAACGTTGTGCTTGTTGGTCTAACGCCTCTGTTTCTGTTCGTGGCACTGAGGACGTGTGCTTCACAGCCGTGTGTGGGTGTGTGGGTGTATTTGTGACAGAAAACAGAGGAGCAGCATGTAAATGTACATGTTGAATGTTTGATTTCAGGAGAGGGAGAGCAGAGGTGCGCGCTCAGAGGTGCGAATAACAAAGTAATTGTACGGATTATATATCATATACTTCTAGTCCAGCACAGTTCAGCCAACTTGATCGATCTGTTTTTAATGAATAGTCAATAGTGAAGGTTTAAAGTACACACATGATCTTATCAAACACCTTGGGCAGTCAGAAGGTTCCATCTTAGGTTAAGCCTAATCAATGTTTTACGACATACGCCAGAGTCTCAAACATGAATGGAAATCTCTGTAGCAGGACTTTTCCTGTTCTCTCTCACAACCTCTTCAGACTTATCATGAAACCCTCAGGAGAAGGGCCCCTGAGTAGAGCTGCTGGATTATGGTGCCACCTGAAAGTGCTACTTGATTCATCAGTATAATAACATCTTACACACAGGAGTCATTATTCTTCCAAATTGTAACTCTTATTTCTCTCCAAACATTTTCGCTATTAATATTGAATAAAGCACTTTTATTAGTTACATTGTTTCACTACTTATGTCAGTGACTGGAGAACCTATGCAGGGTGTGTTTGTATTTTAAGATGTGCAGCATCTTCTTCTCACCTCAGCAGATCACCCGCCTCCATCTCTCCTTATCCCTAGCATCCTCAGTAATAGCATTGTTTTAGTAATGATGTGCAGCATCATACAAATGCTGCACTACAAATGCTGATTGACTGCATTCTATGTAACTACAAATTATAACAATAAACAAAAACAATATGAATTTGCATGTAAAACGTATAACTTTGGCAACATTGGCTATGTGCTAAACTGCTCTTTCAAACACAAGTATCAGCATTGTCTCAGGCAGTGCATCCCCTATTCTAATAATAATGCTAGTGCAACAACAACAGTTAATAATATCAACAATAGTAATGATAATAGAATTTATAGCAGAACAGTTCAGCTTTTACATGCTACAGCTGAGAGTCTGCACCTTGTTGATATAAACTAATAATTTAGGTCTTTAGATAAGATTTTAAACAAGACAAAGCACTACCTGATACTGCAGCTTTGACTGGACTGCTAAACAGTTTACAAATGAGCGTTTAATCTTAATTGTGGTCTCCTGGGAAGATGCCTTCTTTACGCGTGTGAAAATCAAGCTTGTCCTGATACAGCGCCCTCTGAGTGTGTGTGTGTTTTTTGTCAGGAAATCAGGAAATATTACACCGTCAGTTTCCAAATCAACAGTAATTTATCTTCTCTAGGAGATAAACCAGCCGAGTCGGGGTTTAAAGTGATTGCAAAGACACTTTGGAAAACTTAATGAGAAGTTAAACGCAGTGTCTGATTGTGCTTTTGGTTAAAGCTATGGTGTTTAGAAGTGATTCTAAACAAAAAGATGTCCTCACTGTGATTGCCGTGCACCAGGAGACCCGAGTAGCTCTCAAGTTACGCGTTTTGTAAGTTGTGTTTGCTTCTTGTTTACGTATCTGTACTGTTCCTCTCAGGTGCACTAGACTTTGTCCACACTCTCTGGACAAAGAGGACGGAGTGGAAAGGCACGGTCCCGTCACTCTGAACCCTCGCCACATGAGGAAGGCGTTCAAAGTCATGAACGAGCTGCGCAGGTGTCCCACACTGTCTCTTCAGTTATTTGTTGCCTCGTCCTCACCAAATCCTTTCTGTAAACTGTAACGGTTTCTGTTTCCTACTTGTGTGTGTAGCCAGAGCCTGTTGTGTGATGTGACCATTGTGGCAGAGGATGTCGAGATCGCTGCTCACAGAGTGGTTCTGGCTGCTGGGAGCCCTTACTTTCACGCTATGTTCACAGGTAACGGCCCTCCTCCATTCTCATCTATTCGGTTCCTTTCATTGTTTTTAGTGCCTGACACAGTTGCTACCTTTGTGGTGCTGAAAAGCTAACGTGTGCACATGTACTAACAGGGGAGATGGCAGAAAGTAGGGCAAAACGAGTGAGGATAAAGGAGATGGATGGCTGGACTTTGGGCCTGTTGATTGACTACATCTACACGGCGGAGATACAGGTCACGGAGGATAATGTGCAGGTAAACACACACATGCATTAGCTCAATAACTACGGCCTGGAATCACACTGAGCAGGTTTGCAGCATTTGCAGCGTCACACTGCTCCTCGGAAACTCCACAGGATGTGATTTACCTGTAAGGCAAAAATAACATTTCAGTTCAAGCTTTCTCGATGCATTAAAGCTCATTCACATCAAAGGCTTTGCTAGCTTCACACAAAAACACGGTCTCTTTGGTTATCAGGTTAAGGTGAAGAGTTAAATGGTTACTTTGAAATCCAAACTTTTGGTCGGTGATCAGTAAGTTAGACCTGATTGGATTGTCTTTAAAGATTTAATAGACTAGAATAGCCACTTTATTGTCATTCAGAAAATACACCAGCTAGTGCACATCAGAATGAATTTTCTGTACATTTTACTCACCAACGGATTGTATAATTTAGTAAAGAGACAAATCTAAATTTAAATGTATAAAATATATTTAAAAAAAGAATCTAGCATATATAGATGTAAGAATATAAGAAAAACTTAAATATATACATATTATTAGTAAGGAAAAACTGTATAGGATCTGAGCAAATTAGGAAACAGGATATTATGGGTGCTTCAACATGCTGGAAAACATTAACTCGGTGAAAACGTCCAACTTTTCAGCAGGCCAGCCCCACTGCTCGCCGTCTGAAAAATAAACAGCTTTTTTCCTCATACCTGATCATGCCACGCAGTTCAGGAAGCAGTCTGTCTACAAGGTGTAAGATCTTTGCCCTTGCCGGCATTCAAATAAACAAATTGAACAAACAGGTCTGCCTAATTTTTGATTTTTGTAAAAGTAAGAAAAAGTAAGAAAAAAACATAAAATCTTTTCATTTTTGAAAGGGGGGGGAGGGGGGCGTACCACAAACTATTCTGGGTTTTAACCTGCTGGCCAGCTGTGGGCTTTCTGTGTGGGAACTCTGGTTTCCTCCCATGGTCCAAATACTCATATGTTAGGTTAGCTGATGATTCTAAGTAGGTCATATACATGATATTTTTCATATTATGTCTTCACGCTTCTTAAGCTTTTCTTATCTTGGGATGACTGTGGATCAGGAGGTAAAGCAGGGTGACTACTAATCGAAAGGTTGGTGGTTTGATCTTACATTGCTAACACTGGTAGGCTCAGTGTTTTGGTGTTGTGGCTCAAGCAGTCTTTACTAATCGAAGGGCTGGTGGATTGAAATTTTTTAACTCAGTAGGAAGTCGTGTATTATGATCAGGGCTTATGGTCGGGTTAAGGTCTGGAGTCTGGAGCCCTGTCGCAGGGCCAGAAGCTAGAGAGACAAGGTAGTGCAGCGGTTAGTACTGTTGCCTCACAGCAAGAAGATCGTGGCTTCTAATCCAGTCTGGGGCCTTCAGTGTTTGCATGGGTGCTCTCCTGATACTTTAACTTCCTCCCACAGTCCAAAGATATGCAGTTAGTGGGGCTAACTTAACTGGTAATTCTAAATTGGTGTGAGTGTGACTGGAAAAATCTCCTGGGTTTCAGGAAAAATCTAAAACTTGCATCTGTATTTTAATAAGGCTGTATTTAATATTTGGTGTCATTTAAAAAAGATTGCCATGACACTGACTTGGATGACTAAGACAGTTTTTCCGACGTAAATATTTCTGAAATTCATGAAACGATGAAATGTGATTTAATCAGGCTTTTTCTCTAGAAGATTTCTACTTGCTTTAAAACCCACGAAATTAAACCAGAAAAGCCGTTTCCATCTTTGAACAGATTTTTTTTAAACTTGGGAAGGATCAGATCACCACAGTGCAAATAAAGGCACTATAAAAGATGCACGTACAGCATGTGATCACTTTGATTGGTAGCTGTGCTCTAAGCTCAGCTGAGTTTATTTTCAGGTTTTCACCTCTTTCTTGGTCTAAAAGTTGAAAAAGACTGGAACAGTTTCGTTAATGTAAACTGTCAGTGAGTCAGAGATTGCTCTTCTGCACACCAGGCCAACCTGTCACCGCTCTAAATGTACTGATCTGTACGCTGTGGCAGTAAAGCCGAAACCTGTGTGCAAACCTCGTGTTCTTGTTTCTCAGGCGCTGTTGCCTGCAGCGGGGCTGCTCCAGCTGAACGAGGTGAAAAAGGCTTGCTGTGAGTTCCTGAGCTCTCAGCTTCATCCGTCCAACTGCCTGGGAATAAGAGCCTTCGCTGACCTACACGCCTGCTCCCAGCTTCTCACGCAGGCTAACAGCTTCGCAGGTTTGTGCGTTCAAAAGTCTGCATGTGTGTGGCAGCACTTCCTGTTCCTTTATTTAAACGAGTCCACGTGTCCGGGAGGATCTGGGGAGACAGAATGAGAACAGGTGTAATTAATGAAGTTGTGGAGAGAAGCAGCTGTGTTTATCTGCAGTTTGTGCCCGCAGAGCAACATTTTACAGAGGTGGTCGGGAGTGAGGAGTTTCTTAATTTGGGCATGGAGCAAGTGTCCAGCCTTATCGCCAGCGACAAGCTCACCATACCCTCAGAGGAGAAGGTACGCTTTCTCGTCGTTCTCATTTTGCACGTATAGCAGAAGTAAAGTAAAAACTTTACAATGATGTGCATGTGCCTGTGTGCACTGTTGTGTAGGTTTTTGAGGCCGTCATATCTTGGGTCAACCACGATAAAGACGTCCGCCAGGAGCATTTGGCTCACCTGATGGAACATGTCCGCCTGCCACTCCTCTCCAGAGAATACCTGGTGCAGGTGTGTTTGGCTGCTATTTTTTATGCTGTTCTTAAATGAAGTAGAGTTAAAGTTTTATGCACTATTAGCTGCCAGTAACCTTTTGTTTGTCGTCCTTTTATTTTTATTTTATTTTTTTTAAGAAACTGGGCTGGTGTAAAGCCTCCTTAATGTTTTTTTCCCCATCACTTTGAGTGATGTAGAAAAGCACTATATACAAAACATGAACCACTTAAAGAGAAAATGTAGGTCAGAGAAAGAAAAACGGCAGGAAAGGGTGATTAAAAGTGAATTGAGTAAAAAATGTGGGAAATAAAAGATGAAAGAGGGGCTGACAGGAATAAGGTGCCACAGTAAATTCTGAATGTAGACAATGTACACAATATAATGTAATTTATACTTTTTAAAGACTAGACTCCTGTGAGTGCAAACAGTGCAGCAGAGCAGTGCTTCAACATTCAACGATGCCCTGTTTTATTATTTTTGGGACGTTCAAACAAGCTCACGCAAGAAAGGAAAGCTTTCTAATTCTGTCATCTTGCTGATGAGGTTGGTTATGACAGGAAGATGCTGTGTGTCTGTGTGTCTCTGTGTGTACACTTCACTGATGTGTTGAAGATATCTATAAAAAAACAAAACTATCTGATGTAAAGTGAACGTGTGCTTCACTTGTCAAAAAGGGCACTTTTATTGAAAGTGATGAAATTAAAAATATAAATAAATGTTTGTTTTTCTTTGTCACTTCTGTTGCTTTAAAGAAGTGGATTTGATTATTTCTTGGTGCAAAACTGAGTGCAGTGTTTGCTGTGGCTGAATCTTTTTTACAGTAAAGTGGCAGCGGCTGAAGTCCTTTAGCATTTTTTTTTACTGAAAAAACATCATGCCTTTGTACAAATACCAGTCATTTCCTGAATATTAAAAAAAATTTAGTTAACAATGTCTGCTGACAGTGTTCAGTTTGATATAAACACACTTTGGCTTATATATTTTATAAGCCAAAGATTTTTTTTTATTCATTTTTTTTATGGGTTTTTCTTATGCTGACTTTAGAAACATCACACTCACTGCGATGTACTGTAACGGTAAATCATGCAAGCTGATTGGTTCCTCCCTCACTGTTCACTTGTGTCAGCGGGTGGAGGAGGAGTCTCTGATTAAGAACAGCAGTGCCTGTAAAGACTACCTGATTGAGGCCATGAAGTACCACTTGCTGCCGGCCGACCAGAGAGCTCTGATGAAGACCGCCCGCACACGCATGAGGACTCCAGCCTGCTGTCCTAAGGTATTAACACACTATGAACACATGAACACTTACATCCACATCAAAACAGCATGTGATCCACAGTGTTTCTTGTAATGGCATCGCTGTTGTGCGTAGGTGATGGTGGTGGTTGGCGGTCAGGCTCCTAAGGCCATTCGAAGTGTTGAATGTTACGACTTTGAGGAGCAGCGATGGTACCAAGTGGCTGAACTCCCAACTAGGAGGTGCCGAGCAGGTAGGAAACCCTCAGTAATCATAATAAATGAGCTGAAGAATGTCACCTGAAGGCTCCTCGGATTAGGCAGTTTGATTCTCATCCACCTACCAGGATTTTCCCAAGAAAAAGTGAGAATAAAAAATACATAAAGTTTTATGTCAGTCAGCACTGATCAGGAGAATGAAAGATGTTTTAAACTTTGTGTTCTCTGTCAGGTGTGGTGTATGTGGCTGGGTGCGTGTATGCTGTGGGTGGTTTCAACGGTTCTTTGCGTGTGCGGACGGTCGACTGTTACGACCCGATGATGGACCGCTGGACGAGCGTGAGCAGCATGCAGGACCGTCGATCGACGCTCGGGGCCTCTGTGCTCAACGGACTCCTGTATGCTGTTGGAGGCTTTGACGGCAGCACAGGTCTGCTGCTGTGATTTTTAATTTGTGTGGTCGTGACCTCAGCGTGTGACGCCAAATGTCCTTTAAAAATGTGACAGCAGAGAATTTTCAAAATGTTTGACTGCTGTATTTTTGATTGACGCTCTGCGTGTTTGCAGGTCTGTCTACGGTCGAGGCGTATAACGCTAAGACAGACGAGTGGTTCCATGTGGCGCCCATGAGCACCCGACGCAGCAGTGTAGGAGTCGGCGTTGTCAATGGTGAATATGATTCCCAAACTATCTCTAAAATCAGCTTTTAGAAATAGAAGGTGAACAAACTAACACAAATACCTAGTCCTGCATGAAAAACAGCTTCAGTAGAGCTCATATTTTTCTTTTTAAAAACAAACCACTATTACAAAATACTACAGTACTACGATATATACTATGGCAAGAGCGGTGTGATTAAAAATATCATAGTTCCTCCATCACTTGTGTCTTTTATCCGCCCCTGCACCTCGTTCTAAATTATGGATTGCATGTTTTTCAGGGATCCTTTATGCTGTTGGAGGTTATGATGGAGCCACCAGGCAGTGTTTAAGTACGGTAGAAGCTTACAACCCTAAAAGCAACACGTGGAGCTATATAGCAGAGATGGGAACAAGACGCAGTGGAGCAGGTGTGTCAACTTTTGAAGTTATTTGTGTTTAAAATACAAAATGAAACAACTGATCTGTTTGTCAGTACAAATCTTTACTGAAGCTTACTTATAAAAGAGAACTAAATGGAAAAACATTGCACAGTGTGCTCCTCTGAGTAGATCGCGACCTCTAGTAAGTGCATGTCCAATGCCTTCCTCAGGTGTGGGTGTATTAAAAGGCTTACTTTATGCTGTGGGGGGCCACGATGGTCCATTGGTGAGGAAGAGTTGTGAAGTTTATGATCCAGCCACTAACAGCTGGAGACAAGTAGCTGACATGAACATGTGTCGACGTAATGCAGGTAAGCAACACGGCGTGTGTTCACCAAGCAGCCTCGGATGTGTGGTGCTCTTGTCTTAGATGTCTTTTAATCGTTGTGCGTTTGTGTGTGCAGGCGTGTGTGCTGTAAATAATGTACTCTACGTGGTGGGAGGAGATGACGGAAGCTGTAATTTGGCCTCGGTGGAGTTCTACAATCCGATCACTGACAAGTGGACGCTACTGCCGACCTGCATGAGCACAGGTCGCAGTTATGCAGGTCAGCGCTCCACATATGGAGCCACACAGTTTTCAATGCTTGCTTGAAGTTGGCTTTTGTTACTTCTTGTGGTTACTTGAGCCATACTGTGCAGAATGATTTACAAAGGGGCGCTTTATATTGTAAGGTAGAGGCCCTGCAATAACATAGAGAAAATTGCAACAATAAAATGAATCCTCTATGAACAAGCAATTAGCAATAGTGGGAAGAAAAAACTCCCTTTTAACAGGAAGGAAACCTCTGGCAGAACCAGGCTCACAGAGGGGCAGCCATCTGCTGTGACTGGTTGGGGGGTGAGGAGAGGAAAACGGGACAAAAGACACACTGTGGAAGAGAACCACTTAATAATAACTAAAGATTCAATGCACAGAGAGTGAAGAAGAAACACTCACCACCACCAGCAGCTTAGAGCTATTGCAGTGTAACTAAAGGAGGATTCAGTCACCTGATCCAGGCCATCACTATAAGCTTTACCAAAAAGGGAAGCCTGTTGTATAAGAAAACGAGGATATAGTTGTTTGAACTTAACTTATTTTATTTCTGTTACTTCAGGTGTGACTGTGATTGACAAGCCCTTATGACTGCTCTGAACACCTGCCGCTGATTGGGAGCAGAATGTATTCTCCTGCTGAATACTGATCTTGGATCTGTCTACGATGCCAATGCTTCAAATGTTGGGCAGCATTAGCACAGGCACTGACGAAGATGAAGGAAATTACAAGAATGTTGTTGTTGTTGAAGATGACGAGGATTTTTGCACTTACCTGAATGGGGGGAGCTGTAACCAACGAGGGGATCAAACCTGTGTTTTAACCCCTTCCCCTCCTCTCTCTCGTGGCAGGACTGCAGCAGCGACTGGACAAAGCAGTTTGAAGCATCCGTGTACCACTGCAGTGCCACAGAAACGCTACTGATATGAAGCTACTTTAACTCCAGAGTTATTTTAACATTAGTAATGTTAGCTCAGAGAAAGACCACTGACCTGCTCCATGGGAGAGGAAGGCAGAGAAGGACCATTTGGGACTGAAATAGGTTTCTTTCATTTTTTTAAAAATCCTATTGAGAAGTGAGTTGTGTGTGTGTGTGTGTGTGTGCGTCTGTTTGTGTGAGGGCTCGTGTGTGTGTGTGTGTACGCTAGCATTTAAAGGTGCTCCGTTGCTTGCACATGTGAGCATGTGTGTTTGTGTGCATCTGGTGTGGTGACGCCTGGTTCGATGCCGCATGAACGCACTCCATGTGACCTCCGATCTTTTACAGTGTTGCAGGGTGGCTGCTCAAGAGTGCCTGAATGTCAAAGTACGCTCTGTCTCCCCTTCTCCTGTATTATGCCTTCAGTACTGTTACAGGACAGAGAGTGGCTGCTGGTCTGGGATAGAGAACACACATTTTGACTTCAGGTAGGATGCGATGGCTGTGTTAGCTTGCTTTCAACCAGAACAGCAACATGAGAAGCAGCTGTAGCAGGTGACAGCGTGCAATTATTCTGGAGGAAGCTGACTTTGATTGGAGCCAGGAGCCTCGTTCACCTTGCCAAAAAAACAAAACAAAACAGTGATCGGTAGAGGGGAAAAAAAAAATACAAAAACCAGTTGGATGTGTCACCTGGCAGCCATATTTAGTGTGGTTGTAACCACTCATGACAACAGCAGGCTGAACTCACTGCATGGTTCCTGTCTCTAACCTGCTACACTCCAAACCGTACCCTCTTCTCGTTTGGTGTAGCAACTCTATTAACTACTGCACACCCTGACATACTATGAATGTGCCAATTTTAATATGTCTCTTCTTTTCTGTCTCTCTTTTATGACTCTTCTTCACTAATCTGTTCTCTCTTTCTGGAAAGTGACCAAACTTACTGTTGAGTTTCTTTTGTTTCTTCAGTCTCTCGCCTCTCCTACTATATTGAGAACTTGCTACAAATAGTAACTGGTATCGCTGTTTCTTGTCAGTGTATTGAGGAATGTCATGTAGGCTAATGACTTTGACAATGTTTCACTACTTGTTTTATATTATCATTAATAAATATGCTTCTTGTATTTAAAGCTGTGAAATGATATAATCCGTTTTTAATATTTTGTCAAATCAGTAAAACCTTGAAATGGAAATTGCCGTGTGTGATGCTTTACTCCTGTTACAAAAACTGATATTTAATAATGTCCAGTGTCCCTTTTGGTCATTTCTCATACTCTATTTCTCTCTACTCTATTTGGTACAAAAAACACTTCATGGTGCTTTATTCTGTTTTAAAGGCAACTGTTGTATTTTCTTTCTCCCTTAAATGTATTGATAAAGCAAATGGAGAGTAACACAAAGCATTTTTCAAAATCTTTTTTTTTTTTCATTGATGCATTCCCCTGCAAAACTGGAATTTATTTTCTTTTAGTAATTTCAATTTGCCAAAAATACTTCTGTTTCTTGGACTATAGGACTGTTGGACTACAGTTATGTCCATAGTTTGTACAACAAACTAATTTAGTAGTTTTGCCTTTATTCTCAGTGGCTCAAAAATAATTGAATTATTGGCTTATGAACAGTTTTGTAGTGTGGTAAAACACTTTCCCTCAGTTTTTTTTTTTAATGTCGCAGCAAACACGTTTGAAGTTAATTTAGAGTGTTGAATTTTTGTTTTATAGATTTCCACTGTAATTATCAATATAAGGCCTAAAGAGCTGTCGGTGCAAGGTAGGCTAAAAAACTAAATAAATATACCACACAGAGAGCATAATCTTTAGTGGTGAAATCCTTAATCCGGTACATTGTTATAATAAAACAAAGGAATATTAATGTATATCACAGAGTTAAAAGCAACTTCACAACACCTAACCAAGTCAAGAACTCTCCAGGAGGTAAGTGTATCACTGAACAAGAACTGTGATGTGCACAGGACTACAGGCTCTGCTCAGATTGAGACAAATACTGCAAAACTGAGTAGACAGTGCTTTATAGTGTAAATACTGACCCCAAGCATACTGTAAAAGGGTTTCTCAAGGAAAAGAAATGACATACTCTTCTTTCTTTTCTTTCTTTCCAAATGATTGAACAAAACAAACACGGGGAAACAGAAAACATAATAAAAAAAATTCCAACAAAAAGATCTGTAAAGCAAAAATAAAGGGTGTTCAAAAGGGTGCAGAACCTTGTAATTAAAAAAAAAAAAGTATTTGTGTGTTCACGATACCAAATATTATGTATTATCCTTATTGCTTTGTTTTGCATTGTGCATATGTTTTGCAGAGGACTCTCGTAAGTGTTGGCCCAGATTTCAACACAGTAATTAAATATGGTAGTAGCAATGTGCAGTAAAGTGTGTGCAACCTTCTATCGTTCAGGATGTACCTTGTTTTTCCCAAAATCCCTGTGGTTTTTGAGATCTTGTTTCACAAGGGTTTGATTTATAGTTTCCAACAAAGCTTGTGGTCCAAAATTACACCAAGAAATCTCTTTTCAAATACTCTTTCAATGGATACTTTATCAATTTCCTGTCTCCAGTTGTAAACATTTCTTGATTTCCAAACAACATATATTTGGTTTTGGATGAATTTAAAGATAATTTTAAGTTTTTAAAGCCTTCCCCAGAACAAAGAATGGTTGTGTCATCTGCAAAAACAACAAACCTCAGTATGTTTGTAACGCTACAGATGTCATTGGTATACATAGTAAACAATTTGGGACCCAGAACTGAACCCTGTGAGACACCACAGGTAATATTCAAGCACACAGATTTTGACTGAGCAGTTTGTATGAATTGCCAAGATAATTTTTTAACCAGTTGTTTTTTTTTTTTTGTTTTTTTTTACCCCTCTCACACTATATCTTTCCATTTTTGTAACAATATTTTGTGGTCATTGTATCAAAAGCCTTTTCAGGTCAATAAATATCCTCACTTCATATTTTTTTATTATCTATGTATTAAGTTATATTTTACACTAACTTCATTATTGCCATAAATGTTGATCTAAAGCCATAATAACTCTTCATTAAAATAGTATTATTCTCAATAAGTTGTCAAGCCCTGCAAAAAAAATAAAAAATAAAATAAAAATAGATGTCCAGTTATATTGGAGAACTGTCTAAGTAAGGAAACTGGGCTGTAATTACTAAAATTATGGTCCTGGTGGCTAAGCCTAGTGAAGCCTGGGCCTGGTGGCTGAGCCTAAAGCCTGAGCCTCGGCCTGGTGGCTGAGCCTGGTGAAGCCTGAGACTGGCAGAGCCTAGACCTGGTAGGGCCTGGTCCTGGTGGCTCGGCCTGGGGGAGCCTGGACCTATTGGCTGAGACGGTGGCGGAGCCTGCATGGTTTCTGTTCAATGGGGAAGTCAGTCACCTGATCTCAACCCTACAGACATGCTTTTTAGTTTTTAAAAATTAAATGGAGACAAATCCACAAACAAGCAGAAACTGGTGAGATCCATGGTTTCTAGACTTCAGGCAGTTTTTGAATGTAAAGGATTTTCATCCAAGTATTAAAAACAATCCACACTGTAAAATTGTGTTAGTTTGTTTGTTGTTTGTTGTTTTAATTTGGATCCTCTAAAAATGTCTGTAATTCCTTGTAAACAGTTAAAAGAATTTATTTTTTATGTTACACTTTTTTGGTTTAAAATGCACTGTGGTGGTCTGCAGAGGCAAAATTACAAAAAATGAAATAAAATAAATCAAATAAATGCGTCTTTATCCAACAAATGATGGTTCTGACAGTAGTGTAAAGGGAGTTGCACAGTTGGCAACTATCCACATAGTTTGTTTTGGAACAGAAATGAGTATATTTTATGTTAGATAATATGGTAACAAATAGGTAAGCCTGTTAGAAAAGTTTAATTTGTGTCGAATTAGTTATTATTAATACAGAAAAACAAACACAACTCATACTACGTGCGTCTTAACGTGTCCACAGTATTTCCACAGTAAACACTGGAGTCAGAATCTGTTATAAAATACAATTAAAAGTGAAGATAACGCATGGCTCAAGTATCTCGGGACCAACCACCCCATCTCTCCCCTCATACGGCCGGTTAACTTCTGCTTCGGTTACGAAAGCAGACCTCACTTCTGATTGGCTGTTGCTGTAGAAACCCCCAGTCTCACTATCGTCGCTCCATTTCGCGGACCAATCAAAGGAGAAGTTCCGCCCCTCGACGTCAGTCTCCTTTCCTCTCGGCCAATCGGAGTATCCGATATTACTGTACTTCACCCGCTCCGCCACCTCTCGCTCAGGTAGACGGGACATACAGCGGAAAGGTGAGGGTTTATCACTAAACAGGGCATTTAGCAAAATGTTTAGCTTCTATAGAAAATGTTTGTTTGTTATTTAGGCGTAAAAACAGCAAATAGTGCCAGAATGTAGTGCCATAAGTTCGGGGGAAAGCCTATAGAAGATATTTAGGCCTCTGCTAGCTTGTTTACTGAGACGCAGTTAATGATTCATAGACTAATTTAATAAACATTTTATTTACGCCACCTGCAATTGACACACTGGTGGTTTTATGAGGTGTTATGTGTTAAGAGGTAGTAGGGTTTAAAATTGGAGATTGGTTAGCTTGAATGCGTTTGTTAGATGGGAAAGTGTCAATACTTGTATTATTAGTGTCGCTATGCGTGTTTGTATTGATAAAAACAATTACACTCTAGCAGCTTAAAAGAAAACTTGTAAAAAACGTCCTAAAGCTGAATGTCTGCTTACTGTAGGCAACAACTTCGTCAAAAAATGACGAACAAATAGATGTAGCCCAGTCAAATGACAAAATTTATGGTGAAGTGGCATTATTAGATGACTTAACAATGAGAATTATGTTTTTTTAATAGTTGTCCCTACTTTGAATACTTTCCTTCTACTATTGTATTTTCTTTTTCAGTTAATAATTATCCTTAATATTATGTCTGATTTTTCTGTTATATTTTTATTTAAAACTTACACAGTGGAGTAGCATGACTCTAGTGGAACTGTAATTATGCATCAATTCTACTTATTTTTGTTCCTACAGATATAATTAAGAGCTGTGTTCCTGTCTTTCAGGCCTCTCTCCTGACCCGCAGCCGGCTTGCATCATCTTTCAGCATGGCGGTGAACGGCACTGCAAACATTTTAAGCTCTGCCTATCTTGCAGTCGAGTATGTCGATGCTGTTCTGCCAGAAAACCCGTTCCAGCCCTCCCTGAAACATGCCTGGGGCTACATGCTGGACAACTACACCAAATTCCAGATTGCCACCTGGGGCTCGCTCATCGTCCATGAGTTAATCTATTTCCTGTTCTGCCTGCCCGGTTTTCTCTTCCAGTTCCTGCCTTTCATGCAAAAATACAAGATTCAGCAGGTTTGTTTTTTTATTGTTGGATATGGATGTTGTTTTTTATTTGTTTGTTTGAAGATGGATGGTTTACGCATTCTCCTGATCCTGGGGAAGAGACACAAATCCCTTTGGATTTTTTTTTTCAGGACAAGCCAGAGACGTGGGAGAAACAGTGGAGGTGTTTCAAGATGCTGCTTTTCAACCATTTCTGCATCCAGCTGCCTTTGATCTTTGGCACTTACTACTTCACCGAGTATTTCAACATTCCTTATGACTGGGACTCCATGCCACGCTGGTCAGTGCAGATCAATAATGCACACCTAAATGGATTAAAGTGACCTAGACATAGAGTAGAGCAGTTACACAACTGTCATATGAATTATGGGTCGTGTAATGTATTGCTATTAACCACAACTATAGGATTTAAAAAATGTATTGACATCATATTAACACTGGTATTAACCTAGCTTTATTTAGCAAAGTGTAACTGTGAAATCAAATGTGGACTCCCTGAATACAATAGTTATGGTTACAATGAGACTCTTTAAGACTGAAAGATTTTTTTTGCTCTTGCACAGCAATAATTTATATAAAAATATACTTACATTTTATTATACATGACCTGATATGTCGAACTGCTCCTAAATAGAAAGGAAACATTTGAATATCCTTTACACATTTAAACAGTTGTTCCACATGCTGATAATTGTCTGTCAGATCTGTCTGTTGGGATAATTTCAGTGTGCTTTTGTAAACCTCCTCTCTTGGCCTTCTCCTCTAGGCCATATCTCCTGGCTCAGTGCTTCGGCTGTGCTGTTGTTGAGGATGCCTGGCACTATTTCCTTCATCGCATACTGCATCACCGCCGGATATACAAGTACATCCACAAAGTCCACCATGACTTCACTGTGAGTAAAACAGATGAGTGATAAGATGAATAAACACAGCTTTCTGCTGAGTCTCTTTACAGAAGAGTTACTTATTAAGCGTGTTTTAGCAGCTGTTTACAATAAATTAAAAAAAAACCAAAACTATGTGTACGTACACTAGGGGTGGGTTTTAATAATCGATTCATCGATTAAAATCAATTCTGGCTTGGATAACGTGAAATCAATTCATTAAAATCCTGAATCGATTTTTTTAATATAAATATATTTTGCCCGAAACGCCAGAATCTCAGGTGAAACCTCACAAAATTTCAACAACCACCAAACAGCTAAGACAGTAAATGAGAGCAGGTGCATGGATTCTGCACAAGGACGTAAACACACAGCGCGGACCCGCGGATCAGAATCAGTGAGATGTCGCCTTTCTCACCTGTCGACACGGTCTGGGCTGAAAGCCGACAGCTCGCTGATTCTGATGTTTCGGCGGGTCCGCGCTTTGTGTTCACGCCCTTTTTGCGCTGATTCTAAAGCTGTTAGTTTTATCTCTCTCCAAACAATATTGACCGAACCAGCAGCAAAAGAAGATCCAAACTACGCTTTACATAAACATCATCATGAAATCACTCTGACTTTTACTGTTTTGCTTCCACCACGATAAAATCACACTTCATGCACAGCTCTCTCTCTCTCTCTCTCTCTCTCTCTGTACTTCAAGAACAGTTTCCGTCTAAAAATCTGTTTTCTGCATTATTCGCTTGCTTGTTACGCACAAGTCTACTGTTGTTTACAGCGCTGTCGGCCGCTGTTTTTTTTTTTTTTCGTTTTACATACTTCCGAAAAGAAAACCTAATTTCTGCCAAAATGCAAAACGCTTAGCCGTGTCTCTAATAAAACCGCTGTAACGTCAGAGGTAACATTCATATGTTGATTAATGGTTTTCTTTCGTTTTTGATGTACTGCAGAATATTTTTATAAAATCCCAGGCCAGGAAAACCACCTTCATGTTTTTCTGTGTTTTATCTTCAGCTACTTTGACACAAAGGCATCTGCTGTGACGCTCACACCTTTGATAAAGTCTTGCATGTGTCAGCTTCCTTTTTATAGATACAAAAATATGTAAATGTACTGATCTGAATTATAATATTTCTGACTGTCAAAATTTCCCAGATTCAAATCGAATTGAATTGAATCGAATCAAATTGAATCAAATCAAATCGAATTGAATCGAATCGTGGATCGAATCGATTCGGGACCTTGTGAATCGGAAACGAATCGATTCTAGAAATCAGTGACGATACCCAGCCCTAACGTACACTCAGCATGTCTCTCCTTTGCCTCAGGCTCCGTTTGGCATGCAGGCAGAATACGCTCACCCCGCTGAGACGATCATCCTCGGGGCTGGCTTCTTCATTGGCATCATGATCTTCTGCAACCACGTGTTCTTGCTCTGGGCCTGGGTCGCCTTCCGTCTGATGGAGACCATCGATGTCCACAGGTAGGACACAGTGGGCGTTTTCCTTTTTACTAAATAACTCCTCGCTCTCCTGAAAATCATTCCACAATCAGAGATGATCTTTCAGTCTCTTAAATGCAGCTCAGGGAAGCACAGGGGCATTTTTCCTTGCATCTCTCTCCTTCTCTCATTCTCTCCCTTCAACCCAGTGAGATTTGTGGGAAAGATACAGGTGGGGGGAGTGAGGAGAGAAGTTGGAGGTTTTAATTCCTCTTTAACCTGAACCTCTTGTTCAGAAACAGCCTTGTGCCAGATGGTTTATTATGGTGGCTGTAAATAGGACAATGTAGTTTGTTTTCACTCATTTTTATTTCACAGCTTAATCACTGAGCCCAATCAAACTGATTAAGCATACATCTTAACTTTAGTTTGTGGTGTGTCGAGGTCGTCCACTAGAGGGCCACAGAGCTCATCAGATGTTCTGTTAAACAGTCTTCATGAACACCTTTGTGTTAATACAGGACACATTATCACACATTTGTAGTTTAGAAATAGTACTTTGGAATACTATTTAATTAACTTTTTCTATGAAAACAATGTTTACTGTATAATAATAATAATAATAATAATAATCAAAATAACACATTTATTTGTATAGCGTCTTTTTAAGAAAAGGCTCAGGTCAAGATATTCAGAAAACTCAGGAAAAACAGTTTGATAAGTTTGATAACAATCAACATTAAACATTATAAATAATGAAGCAAATTAACAGTCAAGGTAAAGCAGATCATAAACATTTGCATAAAGTTACTGAACACCGTAAAGTTCTGGGAAGACACAAAGCTCACAGTCTGCCGGTACAACACACATACATATAGATAGATACACACACTCTCACACACACACACACACACACACACACAAAGGGAATATACACTTGACTACCTGCAGATATAGAATACACATTAGAAATTTAGAAATATGTAAAGGTTATGAATTTTACAAAGACCTAAGGTTAGGGCCAATGTGAAGTGTTGAGGTTTGACAAAATTAAAATGTGTAAAATGTACAGCATACTAAAACCGTTTAAAAGGAACATAACTAACATCATTATTCAGTATTGTGATGAATGTTTTGTGTTGGAGATTATGTATCGGAATTTCAGGAGCAGGACCACGCCTCCAAACACGCTCCTTCCGGCTGTCATCTATATAGGTTCCCCCAGTTCTGCAAGCTGATCATTCTCGTTTACGTGCCCCGCCCTCCCTCCCTCCTTGTTCTCTATTCTTGAACTTCTTCGCTTCTATTTTAGTACATGGGGATCTGCCAGGCCCGGGAGCCATTGCCAGTCCCCTTCGAGGCCTTCCCCAAACCGCAGCTCAATTCATGTCAAAGCATTCACCTTTACCTACTAAAACGCTGTCAAACCTAAAATGAGGACGTGGGCCCAGCTAGTGAATGAAAATGCTTTAGATACAAAGTTCCCATACATCTGGGATTGACATCAATTGGTTTAATCTTTCTTGCTTCTTCTTCTTCTCTCTTATTTCTATTAGCGGTTACGACATTCCTTTGAACCCGCTCCACCTGATCCCGTTCTACGCTGGCGCTCGTTTCCACGACTTCCACCACATGAACTTTGTTGGGAACTACGCCTCCACCTTCACTTGGTGGGACAAACTGCTGAAGACAGACAGCCAGTACAACAGCTACATGGAGAAGCAGACAGATAAGAAGACGCGGTAAACTGCTCAAGCCTCCCTTCATGGACACACGCCTGTCCTGTCAGGTGGAGAAGAGGCAGTGAGCCGTACAGACAAAAACACGAGATTACTGCTGATTTTCATCTCTGTACACTTAATAAAACACATGCAAAAGGTGTTTTTAAAAAACGAGTCAGCACATCTGTGGTTTGATTATGAATCAGATTGCGTGTTGATTCGGTCTGCCTTCTGTGCCTTCTTAGAAAAGAAGCAATGTCTTTTTTTTTTTATTCCAACAGCTGGCTGAATAAAAACCATCAAGTCGTCATTGCTTTGTTATCAAAAGGCTTAAACTTAAATGCTTCTTTAACTCTCTGAATGTCTCAGCACTTTAGCACTTCCTCTAATTGATCTGATGCGGTCTTTCCTTCCTGTAGTTGAATCTGCACTTCGGTGGAAACTGTATAAACTCAATGCAGACTTTTGAAAATAAACCAGTCAGGCGTGTTTGATGCAAACTGTAAATTATTGATGAAAAGGGGATGTGTTCTAGGTCATTCAAGCCTGTAAAAATAATTACATACTGCTCTAATTTTATATAAAATAAACAATCTTTGGTGTTTTGTTTTTCTGTTTTTGTCAGAATAAAATATGTGAACAAATTTAAACAGGAGTTGTTGCTGTAGTAATTTTGTTTTTCTGAATTTAGTCAGAGAAGAACATGTGTGCCAGCGAGCTATAAATTTATCCATTACTGCTAAATTGACATTTTTTAATATTGTGAGTGGAAACATTGACTAAGTGCTGCCATGTTTAGGCCCATTGTGTGTGTCAAAGTAGCATTCCAGAGGCTTGCTGGGTGAAGATGGCATCTTCTCAAAAATTATAAGTGTTTTTCATTTCATCTGTCAGTGGTTTTAATGTTGTGGCCTTTCGGTGTACATGGAGTTGGTTCACTGCTGCACTGTGGACACACCCCCGCAGCTCCGTCCAGCACACACAGACAGCTGCATCAAGTGAGCCAACAGCAGCCAGGACCAAAGAGGAAGTGAGGTATTTTATGTGACCCGGGAAAAACTCAATACATAAAACTGGCAAATTCTAATTGTTTATGGCACACAAATAAATAAAAACACCTTTTCTTTTTACATTAATACCACAGCTTTGATGAACTGTGTTGATCAATAGCCTAAGACCATGTCTGCAAGTTTTGAAAAATTGTTTTGAAAATTAATAGATTACTTAAGTGTATAAAAAAAAAGTTTAAATGGGTGAAAGCTCAGTTAAATTTTATTTATATAACTCCAAATCACAACAACAGTCACCTCAAGGTGCTTTATATTGTAAGGTAAAAACCCCGTATGAGCAAGCACTTGGCAACAGTGAGAAGGAAAAACTCCCTTTTAACAGGAAGAAACCTCTGGCTGAACCAGGCTCAGACAGGGGCAGCAATCTGCCATGCCTGGTTGGGGGTGAGGTTTAGGATTATAGTCCTTAAATTTGCAATATTGTATATTATTGTGTAAAATATCTTCTACAAAAGAAAAAAAATGATACAAAAACAAAGCAAAAATGAGCAGAAAATGACAACAGAAGCATCTTAAGCTGTAGCAGCATGCATTCTCTAAACTGAATGTGCATGTTTTAACATAAATAATGCTCTGAAAGAGTTGCTGTAAGGGCCATAATACAAACTTTTTTGTATTATTTTGTCATTTGTGCTTATTCATACTCTTCTACTGACTTATTACGTCCATGCTGCAACCTGCGGGTTGTCTTGCTTACTTTTCGTTCTTATTCCATCCTCCCCCCTTTTTATTCCTTGTATTATCAATAATGAGTTTTCCTTGTGTATAAGCAATTCAAATAAATCTTGGCTTTTTCAGTTTATTTTGAAAATTATGACCGGATGTGGGATTGGTTGTGGCTGACTTTACGCAGTATGTTGACGGGGAGCCTGAGCTCAGGTACAGCGCATCACACTCAGAGGGAAGAGAGAGAGAGGCAGAGGGAAGGATATTTATAGCCTAAAGCGAGGCTGCAGCGCAGAGATAAGGTTTGGAGCCAAGCCGCCGGCAGGCAGGGAGACAGGCTTAGGAAAACGAGGACGCGTCAAAATGAAACACTTCCTTACGGCTGTTGTATTCGGGGCTGCGGTAGTCACCCTGGTCAGCGCGGCCGGTACCGACGGGGCGATCTCCTTCGAGTACCACCGCTATGAGGAGCTGCGGAAAGCGCTCGTGTCGGTGTGGCTGCAGTGTCCGACCATCACCCGCATCTATACCATCGGGGAGAGCTTCGAAGGCCGCGAGCTGCTGGTGCTAGAGATGTCCGACAATCCGGGGACGCACGAACCTGGTCAGTTTTACGCACACACAAAGTCTGTTTCACACCGAACGCGCGGGACCATCACCATCCCCACTTCCTTTGTCCCCGCTTTCTGTCGCGGTATGAACTAATAGAAATCCATTACCACCCGCTGGGATAACACAAATACATTACACACTATTGCGCATAGCAGCAGTTTGGCTGTGCCCTCATTTGTGTGTGTGTGTGTAAAGGTTATAGAAAAATGACTTGTGTCCCCGAGATAACAGCAGAGGAGGAGCGCAGGTGGGTCGTGCTGTGCGTAAAGGGGCGAGCGAGGGCCCCGCTGCATCAGTTCTGATGAATCTAGATGGTAGATAGTGGGATCAGCCGTGCAAAGCCGCCATTTTGCTGGTTGATAATGATCTCTTTGCGCTTATCCCGATTCGTGATTCTTAGAAAACACCACAGAAGCGGTGGATCGTGCCGTGACCCATTTGGAGGTGTTTCGAATTAGCCTTTCCAGCTTAAAAAGGAAGTTCAATTCAAAGGAAGGAGGCTTTGACTTAAATGGACCCATTAGTCATTAGCAGGGCTCTACAGTCATTATTATTACAGCCCTATCTGCTTCAGTGCTCTGTACTATTTACTGGATGAAACAACAGATGATGAGTTTTACTGATGCGGTGCATTAGGCAAAACAACTACAGATGTGGTTAACCGCGTTTTAGATGCAATCCACCTTCTCCTTTTGCCAAATTTTCCTCTCCTAGATGGGAAACTTCCATTTTGGGAGGAAAGCTGCATTTTCAGACTCATCAGATGGCTTTCCAAAATGTTTTAAACACAGAGGGTGTTTGTTCCAGGGCCCCAAATGATCATAAGCTCTGTGGAAAATGACCGTGGTTAAATTTCCCCAGAATATGAGCCTTTATGCTTCCTTGGAAGGATGTCACTGAAACAATCTATGGTTTCTTTATTTATTTTTAATCTTTTAGCTCTCTTTCTAAAATTCCAGAATTGGAATTCATGTCAATTTTAGTGTCCAATCCCTAACTGAGCATTGGCTTGTTTTTCACATACATTAGTAATAAAGTCCTTTTATCATTTTGACCTCTTAATCCAAACCTCACTGCTGACCCGCTCAGACTCATTGGCGTGCTTTAAGTATGGAAACAGTGAGAGGAACACTGCAGGTCCAACCCTAGCTTGTAGTTTATTTAACCTTTAATGAACATTTGGGAATGGTTTAGTGATTCCTAGCCAGCTCTCTCCAAATGGGAGCTTTAACCATGATCTACTGCAGGAAATAATTTATTTCATCTCAGTAATCCTGAGCTAGAGTTTTCAAAGGAAAGAGGAAACTCTTTATATTGTAGCACAAAGCTAATATTTTGTGGGATTTTTTTGTGTGGAGAGGTGTATCTTTTTCTATGGGTGTATTTATGCGTCGTTAATGGTGCACCACAGGTTTGGTGTGCCACTCCGCTCACATGGTCACAGAGTCTAATGACCATACATACTAAATAAGTCTGTAATAGTCCGGTGGGCGTACGCAGGCATGAGTCACAGTAGCAAGCCGTTATTACTACCAGATGAGTTTCCAAGCCGCTACTTCGCTAAGCAGGGCTGGGGCCTCCCCTCCTCCTTCAGCCTTTTCCTCCCTTTCCTCCTCTCCCTCTGCATCCACAGAGGGCAGGAGCACGATGAAACAGAGAAGCGCAGAGGGAGAGGAGCTCCAGATGGGGCAGAGCAGAGTGAGAGGAGGGAACTGCGGATGTGTGACGAGAAGGATAAAACTCAAGCTTCCTTTAAGGCGTCCTGCTCATATTTTATCTGAGCCTGCAGTGTGTTCGAGCTAAGGTGGAGCCAAAATAGCTGTTGCCGGGGCAACAGATCGGCTTAGTGCACTGAGCCGACTAGCGGCTCGTGGTTGGCTGGCTGACTGTCTGGCTCAGGGAAGACCATAGTGATGGTCCTGAGCGGATGCATCTGTCAGTAAGCAGCCATCTGTCATGCGGTGCGGCACTGGACCTGCCTGTAGTCATAAATACTTGTAACATATTAGTATACATTCAGTGCCCATAGTGTGGATGGAGACTGGATCAGCAGGTCTTTCTATATTTTCAATGGGTCACATTCTCACTCACCAAAACAGACCCCCCGAACCCAAATTAGTGTCTGGTTTGCTCTCATTGATTTTGTTTCTCGCCTTTATGTTTGGTTATGTTGCTGGTGAAAAAAAATCTGTAGCTGACAGCAATGCCTGCTCAGGAAACTAATGAACTCAGCAGAACACGAGGCAGTTAAGGGCCACATATTTTCCTGCAGCAGTTTGTTGTCAACAAATTAAAAAAAAATAGGAGAGTAAGCAATGGACTGGGGTGTGCCAGGTGGACAGACACATGATTCAAACAAACGAGACTGCACTGATTCCGCTGGATGTGTAGGTCTGCCTAGACACTTGTTATCTGACAAGCTTACCATTAAAAAGGGGTAAATGTTGCATTTCCTGATTCTTTCTGCTGTCCACGGTGGTACGACATCACAGAGCAGCGCTTCAGACCTGTTTCGCGTGTCATATATATGCGTTTTCAGCTTGGCATTTATCCTTTAACATTGTATGATGGCATGAAAAGTTCAGGTCTAGGCTTTTCATGGCTGAAACTACTTGGCATGATATGATACTTGAAAAGGAAACAGGAAGAGTGAAATGATTTGAGGAAAATGGCGTGTTATTCATTTACTGTTTCATGACACCAGCCTGCCAGAAAGTGATCACATGTTGTTTGTTTTTTTAAGTCAAGCTTTTTCATTTTTATGTAATCAGGTAGATTCATCATATGCTACTTCTCCAACCTCTGTTTTTTAAGAGAAACTGATGCATTAAATCTGTCTGAATATAGTTAGGCTACTACCACCGCTTAAATTGTACATAAGAAACATGTGAATGGCCCTCAAAGTGCACATTATGCACTTTTGATACTCAAGGAGCCATTTGATGATTGTTATTTAAAGTAAAGGATTTGAATGCTTCCATCATTTGAAGGAGACTGGATCTCACAGCTGGCTTGTATTTAAGCTAAAAGCTTCTTTTCATCAGGGGAAAAGAGGCTCTGGTTAAACTCTTTTAACTCTCATGTCTGGAACCATTTACAATGTTTCTAATACCAGGAGGAGAAACCCTATATTGTAATATGCTTGGCTTTGTCTGAAGGCGAAAAAAAATATGTCAGTATGAGGTACTGCTTGATCCAATCTGCTGTAGACCATCTCACGAGGTGGAAGATGTCATATGACTCCACGGCCGTCTGTTTTATAATACGACAGAGAAAGTGTGAAATCTCCAGTGAGCACACACTCAGATGCCCAGTTAAAGCATATAACAGCCAGACACACTGCTGAATATAACATATCAGATGACACTGGGTGTGTTGACTATAACCTGTCCTTTTCAATGCTACATGTTCCTGTTAGAAGACATTACGGTGGAGGGGAAGGGGGTGTAAAATGAGGACATTTTGCTTCGTGTAGAGATGGTGAAAACAGCCGAGAGACAAGAGGTGCTGATGTGAAAAGGAGCTAAAAATGACAGGAATGATGATTGAAAAAACAGGAGCGTCACAGGAGTACAAGTGTGATGAGGGTGAAGAAGAACACGGGGAGAATAAGGGAGCAGCAGAAATGGAAAAAAATGGATGAAAGAAAGGCTAAGGCATCAGCCAGAGGTCATTCATTATACATCAGACACCCACAGCCATCTACCACCTCCCCCTCATTCTTCGCCTTCACTCTGCTCTGACATGTTTTTCCTCCTTCTTCCACTGTCAGCTTTGCTTTTATTCTCACCCTTTCCTACACTTTTTTGTTCTTTGTTCCTTTTTTTTCTCTCTTTATATTTTATTTATTTTTTGTTTCTTCATTTGCAGTTTATTTTTGTGCAGCTTCACAGCCGACATGTAGGCACTTCTCTCCCATGTCTTCAATCGTGGAATCCAGAAAGATTTTGATGAGGTCCATGTCCTAAAAAAACAAAAAAAACAAAAACCCTGACTCCTTCTAACACTTGTCAATTTCTGAGGTATGTACAGAACAGCAGATCCTTTTTTTCCTTTTGGCAGGCATCAGTTATAAGCAACTATAGCTCCCACAAGGCTGTGAGAGTGCTCTTTCAGGAGCGCACAGCCATTAATGTGCAAATGAGAGGCAAAAATTGCACAAGTTCTATGTTAGTGACTACAAATGTAGAGGCTTTCAAATCTTGGACGTGAGCATTTACAGACTACAGCAGCGAATGAGCATCCGCATACCAAGACATTTTTTATCGATGCCTATCCAAAAGAATCTAAAGCAAAGCATATAGATTAAAGATAAGTGACAGAATATAAAAGGACTTCATGTGGTAGAAATAAACTAAGCACTGGTGAGCTTTCTCTTGTCTTTGTCCATGTGTCTGTAATGTGAGCTTGTATATGAGTGTGTTTGTGTACCCAAGCACAAGACAGACAGACAGATGCGGACTGAGAGTCTGTTTACTCGCTCTCCCAGTTCATTTATCTCCCTTAGAACCTGCCCCTGGCAGGGTTGCCACGACGACTGAGAGCGTGCTTAATGTGGTCATTCCCAAATGACGTTTGTAGCTGCAGCCATAATTACTCGGTCACCTAGGAAACTTTAGTGCTGCTGATCATTTGTGACAAAGGTCGGAGGATGCATTGGTTTTTGGCAGCGTCACATGTGTCATATTAACCTTTAGCAGCAGGGAGTGATTTAAAGTTAAAGCGCATTTGGAAACTCAGGTTGTTACTGAAGTTAAGTTGTGATATGTAAAATCTTTGAAAACAGAGAAAGATGATGTGATGTTGCAAGCTTCTAACCTTCTTAATCAATTAGTTAGACTAAATATTTAATAGTTTCATCCTCACCTCATTTCTGTTTGGATCACTGTAAAGTGAATGTGTTTTGGCTTTGGGATGTTTTCCACATGAAGGATGTGGCTGATCTGGACCTTTGTCATATTTTACATACTAGTAAAACCTGTTCAGTCTTACAAATAAATATTAACTGCTTTTGTGAGTATCACATGTGGACTACTTAAAAAATGTATGTGTAAAAGTCTTGCACCAACCCTTTTTTCTTCTTTTCAGTTCAGCTGAATATCATTAATATAGCACCAGTTCAAAACAACAGGATATTTTGCTTGTAAGGAGTCCAACTTTCTTTTAATAGTTCTTTTAATTTGTAATAGTTCTCCAGACTTTCTGAAAGTCTTTTAAAGTTCTTCTTTTGACATTGGCTACTTTTTCACTCATTTTTAGTCCAGTCCTTGTACCTGGCTATTTTCAGATGGATGAAGAATCAGATACATCTTTTGTTTGCTAAGCAACTTAACACTGATCTATGAATCACTGAAGCACAAAAAGGCACCTTAGTCAAGGGGTGAACCAGTGTTCACATGTACCAGATGACTTAGCAAACAACCAGTTTAAAATTGTATCCGAATGCACTTTGTTACTAGCAGCCTATCAAAAACCCTCATCATTTGTTCTAATTTCTTTAGCCTAATCTATGAAAAACACCAAAGATAACAGATGGAATTATGATTTTGATCCACTATATAATACCATCAGGAAGGCATCTGATGGTTAACAGCGTCATGACAATGATCCCAAAAACTCTGCCAGTACATTAAAAACCATACCTGGATAGAAAAAAACACAGTCAAGGATTGGCCTCCCCAGAGCCTGGCGCAGTGTGGGATCATCTTGACAGAGAACAGAACAAAAGGCACCAAACATCCAAAGAAGAGCATTGAGTGTCCTTGAAGAAGCCTGGAAACTGTTCCTGAAGACTACTTAAAGAAGTTAGAAGAAAACTGCCAACGAGAGTTCAGGCTGTGTTGGGGAACAAATGTGGTCACACCACATATTCACTTTCAAGCTTTAAAATAAAAAGAAACAACGGATGAATTCACATAGGAATGTTTCCTGTTATGAACTAATGCTATCACAGGTGACATCTTACATTTCAGAAGTGAAGGGTCTCAGCTACATCACTTTCATATGTTGAAAAATCCACATTTGCAGTTTCATGTGTGAGCAGTTTTTTTATGCGGGTGTCAGAGTTAAAGCTCATTCTGACCTTAACAGAAAAGAGGAATAGATTGAGAAATAAGGGGGAAGGGTTTGCATGTGTAAAAACAGAACAGATGGAGCTGTTATGAAGTGTTAATGAGCGTGAATCTGCAAAAAAACATATGAAAACAAATGACAGGCGTACTCCTCATGTTACCTCATAACTAGCTACATGAGTCTGCACATATATGGGTTCTAAATATATAAAACATGCACAGCTCTGTAGTCTGCATGCTAACATGGAGTTCAACGGCATAAAAGCATGTTTCGTAAGGGAGACGTGAAGTGTCTCAAGATACTGAGCATCTGTTTAATAGCTTGAAACACAGTAACTCATTTTTTGGCTGAATGCAACATCAAAGTGTGTGTGTTTGAGTGTGTGTGTGCATGCATATGGCAGCTCTGTCGGGCTTCTGAAAGCTGTAAAAACAAAAACATCCAGCAATGCCAGGACAGAAAGAGTTAATTGCAGGCTTGAAATCATTAGTAGCAACTGAGGAGATTCAAACATTTAAAAATAACCTGACTACCAGATGTGGCTGGGTGGTGTGTGTGTGTATTACTCACGCATGAAGCTGCTGGCGTTACTCTACAAATACATGAAGAGACCAGCCAAAATGGATTTAAAAAGTCTTAAAAGCATTTTATACAATAATTTAGTTAAAGAAGAATATATATAATATACACATAATAATAATAGTCATTATTCTTTAGGGGAAAAATAAGGAAAACGAAATGACCCAATCAGGGTAGAAGGAAGAACAATAAAAACACAGTTCTCGGTAAAACCAGCACCCCTGCAGCGATTTGGCTTCAGCACACTTGGACACTCGCTTGCTTTCCAACATCTGCCATTCTTGAACTACATTTTATAACTTGTAACCGATCTGAACAAAAGACTTTGTTCTCGTACAGCCACAGAAAGGCATTAATCTTTGATTCATAGCCAATCAAAGAATGTTTACAGCTCGCTGCAGCTCATACGTCTTCTTCTTTGTCATTTTGTTAAAGGGCTTTAAATAGGTTCAGTTTCAAACTTGTCTGTGTTTTGTATATATTTGTATAGATGAAGAGCCTAATTAGTATCTAAAACAGATGGTGGGTTCATGGGGGTTTATTACAAGGCAAATTCACTGGGCTCAAGACAGAAATAGCTTTTAGATATGAAAGCAAGATCACCTTTGATAAAGAAAAGCAGATGCTGTTTTTCTACCCACGCACTGACGTGGCCAATAACAGTAAATCCACCAAATGGTACAGTGTGTATTTTTAGATAAATACAAAGAAAAGAACCAAATTTAGAATCAAATCAGATCCAAGGTTCTCAAAAACAGGACGGGATGTTGAAATGTGCAAAACATTATCAGGATGCGACCCTGGCGCAATACAGTAATATACGTATTAAACACAGACACGCAGTGAGTAAGGATAAAAGTACATTTCTTAAAGACTCGTCATCCAGTCACACAGGTCTAGATGCTGACTGGTATCCGTTCACTGAGGACAAATGTGCATCCCCTGATCATTTGGCAAGTGGGGAAATTGCTCTCCCAAAAATCATCTTGCAATTGCTTTGGTCACTAGCAGATTGGCATTGAGGCAATGTTGCCTGCAAACACTTGCCATTTACTTTCCGAGCTGTAGGGAAAATTTGAAAAACTGACACAAAGCAGAAACATAAACCGTCCACCTTCACAGTTAAAGTTGCATCTTTTTGGTCTCAGTGGTAAGCACAACTTTTACTTTTTTTTTTTTTTTTTAAATACTGCTTAATGAGTTGTTGGTGAGTGTTTGCAGACAAGGTGGCAAGTTTCCATGACAACCACAAGTGACCAGTACACAGTTTTTACTGTTGACAAATCCATTGTCATCCAGTAAAACATAAATGTTTTAAAAATCTGAAATGTAACTGATAACTATGGGGTGGCTGCGGCTCTGGAGGTAGAGCAGGTCATCTAATAATCGCCAGGGTTGGTGGTTTGATCCCTGGCTGTTACAGTCTGCATGCCAAAGTGTCCTTGAGCAAGGTACTGAACCCCAAATGCCTACTGATGCGCTCATCAGATTGTGAACGTGTGTGAATGTTACAAAGAAGGAAAAAAGTGCTCGTATGATTGTGTGTGTGTGAACGAGACTTGTTGTTTAAAGTGCTTTGAGTGGAAAGGTGGAAATAAGAAGCAGTCCATTTGCCATTTACCCACTTTTCTGATGATCTGAAGAGCTCACTGTGGTGAAGATTGGCTTGTAAACCTTTAAAAGCTTTTGGAAAAAATCCAAAATTAGATTGGCATTTGAACCTGCCATGTACGGCCTCCTGCCTCATTTAAGACAAACACCTTCATATTTATTTATTTTTTTAATTTAACCTTTATTTAACCAGGAATGTCCCATTGAGATTAAAAACCTCTTTTTCAAGGGAGTCCTGGCCAAGAGGCAGCACATTTCCAAACAAATACATACAAACAAACAGGATTAAAAATTACACAAAACAATTACACATTATTGAGGCAGTCTGTAGGCCTTTGAGTTTAGTTTTAAAAACATTTAAAGACAACAATTCAGTCAGTTTCCAGTCTTTCTGTAACAGGTTCCACGAAAAAGGCGCAGAGTGGCTTTCTTACCCAACTCTGTGCGGACAAGGGGAACAGACAGCAGCAGCTGATCATTTGAACGCAAGGAGTAAGAACCACTATTTGTCCTTGTGACCAAAGTACAAATATAAGGAGGCAACAATCCAAGCATAGCTTTGTAAATAAAAGTGTACCAATGCCCCTGTCTTCTAATGGCCAAAGAAGGCCAATTTACTCTTAAGTACAAGTCACAATGATGGGTCAGATATCTACAATTGGTGATAAACCTCAAGGAAGCATGATACATCGTATCCAACATTAGAAGACATGAAGAAGAAGCGTTCATATACAGAATGTCACCATAATCTAACACAGATAAAAAGGTTGCAGTGACAAGACGTTTTTTTACTGCAAAAGAAAAACACTGTTTATTATGGAAAAAAAAACGAAGATGTTTAATAGATGTAAAAGACGTAATAATAAAATACTATCCCCAAGTGTAAAATACACTGATAATTTGGGAACTGGGATGACTTTAACTGACTTTGTTAATTAGTAGGTTTTAATCAATCATCAGTAATCATAGTTGGTTACTGTTAATCAGTGATTTGGGGAATTAATTTTGGCGTTTTGAGTTAAATTCTCTCTCAAACCTGTCATCAGCAGGCTCCTCGGTGCCACGTGTCTGACAGAACAGTGTGTGACACAGTCGCTGCTTAATCCACTGTGTCTCTCTCATTATTGTCCAGAGGAGCACTGGGCTCGACGTTTGATACGATGTAACCTTTCTGTTGATGAGTCAGTGTGTTCGTCACTCCTCGAGCGTGGACGTCCCCTGTGTCCACGATAACTTCCATAACAAATCATAATGTGACCTGTTTGGTCCCGAGGAGATAAAGGATCGTTTCCATGATGGTTTCCCGCTATAGTGTCGATGTGGCCAGCTGTATGTGTGTATTTCTTTCTTTTTGTGAGATTACGTGAGAGTGGTTTATGCTGATTCATTGTCAGCTTTGTCAAATCCTCCTCCTTTGTGAGATGTGTGTTCAGTTCTGCCTCTCAGCCAAAAACCCGCTCTTCACAACAGGGATGGTTACATTATGTCCAATCACAGTTACGTATGTGTGACAGTGACTCAACAGGAGCCTTCTGTTTTCTTGCAGGTGAGCCTGAGTTTAAATACATCGCCAACATGCATGGCAACGAGGCGGTGGGCAGAGAGCTGCTCATCTACCTGGCTCAGTACCTGTGCAACCAGTACCAGCAGGGCAACGAGACCATCATCGATCTCATCCACAACACCCGCATCCACCTCATGCCGTCAATGAACCCCGACGGCTTTGAGAAGGCCGCCTCACAGGTGAAGAAACAGCACGTAAAAATCACTTTTTGAACTTTATGTCTGGACAGTTTAAGCTTGCAGCCCTGCAAACAGTTATTTAGGAACCACAAGTCTTTAAATTACACCTACACAGCAAGAGCAGCATTTATTAAAGCTCCAGACACTGTCTTTTAATCTGTCCCCATCTCATTTCTGTTTACTGTGCAGCCCGGAGAGATTAAGGACTGGTTTGTGGGCCGCAGTAATGCGCAGGGGGTGGATCTAAATCGTAACTTCCCTGATCTGGACCGCATCATCTACATCAACGAGCGGGAAGGCGGAGCCAACAACCACCTGCTGCAGAACATGAAGAAGGCTGTGGACGAAAACACCAAGGTAAAACGAACTGACTTACTGATTACAGGATAAGGTGGCCGTTATTTCTTACTTACCATGAAAAGACTGAAGTAGCAATAATAAAGCTAAGACTTAAATCTTTGAGTCTTATTCACCCTTTCTGTGTCACTCAGAAACAAGCTATTTCAAACTATGTATTAAATATGCTTATATAAGTTCATTAATAAATGATATTAACATTGAGAACTGTATGTTAAATATTTTTAAGAAATGTTGCACAGAAAGGAATAAATAGTCCATTTGCTCTGGTCTGTTTTCATGTGTGGATTGCTGAACATCTGTGGGTATCTACGGTACATTTACAGCAGAAGGATGGAAAATGTGAGGTTGAACCAAAGCTGCTATAATCAAAAGTGTATATTATAACAAAGCTAGTAAATGAATGGCTGCTTCCAAGGGTTGCCAGGTCTTTTTGATAAAGCCAGCTCAGTGGGGAATCAAAATCCCCCCAAAATTGACCCTTGGTATTGTGGGGTGTCCAGCATGTATGTGTGTGTGTGTGTGTGTGGGTGGCATTTTTTGTGTGTGCATGCGCAGAAATGATGAATTGATAACTAGCAATTCAAAAATGGCATTTTCATTTATTATTAGCCCTGTCATGTTCATTCATCAAAAGTAACCAAATTTAATGGGAAATCCTTTGAATATTAAGTAATTTTCTACTTTTGTGACATACGTACATGAAATTTAATGGAATCTAATCAAATTAAATTGACTTGACTGGCATGCCTTCAGTTTATACCAAGCATATTTTCCTTAATGATTAATCAGTTGAATAAATACAACTTTGATTTGATATATTTCAGCTGCATTTTATTCACAATTATTGTACCATGTTTATTGAGGGTCAAGAATCCTTTTTTTGAGTTTGTGTAGGTCAAAGGTGATATTGCTTTAGATATTTATGATCTAAACATTATTGTAATTGTAATTTTTAATGTTTCACATTTGCAGCTGGCTCCAGAGACCAAGGCTGTGATCCACTGGATCATGGACATCCCCTTCGTCCTCTCGGCAAACCTGCATGGAGGAGACGTTGTGGCCAACTATCCATATGATGAAACCCGCACTGGTACACACACACACACACACACACACACACACACACACACACACACACACACACACACACACACACACACACACATAAACACACAGTATAAGAAAATTTATATCACATGTTAGAGTCCATTTGAATTTTATTGAAGCTTATTCCCTCCACTGAAAAGAAAAAAACATTCTAAAACACTGGCGCTGCTCTTCATCATCATCATCGCAGATATGATTCCTGACGATGCGACACAAATATCCACATTTAAAACTTCCCAAACAGAGCAAGTGAAGTTTTTGCTTCACCTTTAGTAGAAGAGATCACTCCCACATCTATTTTTCCTGTTTGGGTTGTTAAACTGTATGTAAACTGTTCCTTTCTTTCATGTGAGGATGTTTATCAAGACAAATATTTGAACCGTTTATGTAACAGCAAACATTTTACTCCCTTTTCTTTAGAATGTCGTAAATTTGATTTAAATCAGATGGAAAATGTTTCCACCGGCCGGTTCCTCTGCGTCATCGCTCAAAGCAAACAAAATGTGTTGAGCAGGCACACGTTTTCTGCTAACACTTCATCATAGCCGCTCTCTAAATGGCGAGCGCTTGTTTGTTCTCTTTCCTCTCATTAAGGATCCACCCATGAGTACAGCGCCAGTCCGGATGATGTGATGTTCAAGTCTCTGGCTAGAGCCTACTCCATGTATAACCCGGTCATGTCCGATCCTCACCGAGCCCCGTGTCGCAAGAACGATGACGACTCCAGCTTCAAAGACGGCATCACTAACGGCGGGGCCTGGTACAGTGTGCCTGGAGGTAAGAGGCAACTGAAGCATTTTTAAACTGGTGATTGGATAAAAAAAAAACCCTAAAAACACCTGAATTAGTGGTTAAAACGTTGCTTACCTGTAGTTGAACAATAATGGATTTCCAGCTACAGGTGCATTTGAACCTGTAAAAGATGTCCATCGGGTCCTTTCTTACCGCTCTCAATAAGGACTTTCTCCCTTGATTGCTCAGTATGGCCGAGCCACCAGCTCTCAGAAGAGTCGTGGTTGCGCCAAACCTCTTCCATCTGAGGCGTCTGTGCTCATGAGAACTCTGATGCAGCAGAAAAGTTTTTGTAGGCTTCCACAGATCTGGGCTTTGCAACAACCCTGTCTCTGAGCTCTGTAGGCAGTTAATTTGATCTCACAGTTTTTGCTCTGATATGCATTGTCAGCCATGAGGCCTTCTATAGGGAGGCAATTTAATTTACCACAGGTGGACTTCAGTCAAGGCGTAGAAATGTCTCAGCAATGATCAAGAGAAACTGGAGGGATTGAGCTAATATGTTTTTTTTGCAATAGGCTTGAATTCTTATGTAGATGTTACAAAAAGTGGGCAGTATGGTGGCACAGTGGTTAGCACTGTTGCTTCACAGCAAGAAGGTCCTGAGTTCAATTGCACCATCAGGTCTTTCTTTCTTTCTGTGTGCAGTTTGCATGTTCTCCCTGTGCTTGCATGGGTTCTCTCCAGGTGCTCTGGCTTCCTCCCACAGTCCAAAGACATGCAGTTATTGGGGTTGGGTTAACTGGTTATTCTAAATTGCCCATAGGTGTGAATGTGAGTCTGAATGTCTGTCTGTATGAGTTAGCCCTGCAACAGACTGGTGACCTGCCCAGGGTGTACCCTGGCTCTCAACCTAAGACTGCTGGGATAGGCTCCAGCGTGCCCGCAACCCTGAAAAGGAAAAGCCGAAGAGAATGGATGGATGTTACAGAAATTCTGTTTTCAGTTTGTCCGTATGGGATAGTTTGTGTAGATTAATGAGAAAAAAAAAGAATTGATAGCATCATGCTGCAACATAACAAAATTGAACAAGGTGAAGTGGGTGTGAAGACTTTCTCAAGCCACTGTATGTCACTATGTATATTGTTTTCAGGTAAATGGTTAACCCATTTTCAAATATATAATCCTGAATTCTGTTGACTTTTTCAGTTTTGCTTTCTTTCTCTCTGTGGTTTACAGGAATGCAGGATTTCAACTATCTCAGCAGCAACTGTTTCGAGATCACTCTGGAGCTCAGCTGCGACAAGTTCCCCAATGAGGAAACGCTGAAGGGCTACTGGGAACAGAACCGCAACTCGCTCGTCAACTACATCGAGCAGGTAGGCAGCACTATAAATACAGATGCCATAAATCACGATTTGCAGTCTCTTCCATTTGCACACCTGACCCAGAAACAATACCAAGGCTTGCAATCTCAAGTCTATAAGTGCTAATGCTTGAAATAAACTGCAAAATGTGTCATCTATAAGTGCAAAATTGACCTTCACAACACAGCAGTCACAACACATTTTCAGATCTTAGGTTGGATCTGGCAGGATTTACGTGACTAATTCTGCTAATGGAGGTGAAAGAATCGTAACTTTGATGGTAAAAAGGAACCACATGATCGGACACATAATGCAGCCTCACGGCATCAGAGTTGCAACTGCCCATCCAGACATCAGACACTAATTTGTGGTGATGCCACTTCTGCCTTTGTTTGCTCACAAGAGGTTGCTCAACCAGAAAAAGCTCTATATTCATTGAATGCTCAATGCTCTGCTGAGGAGACTGTGTCAGTACATCTTCTCCACCAAAAACTAACAAATCTTTTACACCTGACTCTAAAAATGCTGCCATCAGTCTTCAGAGGGAACATGTTCTTCTTCACGTGACAATGTGCGCATTGTGTGCAGGTTCACCGTGGCGTTAAGGGCTTTGTCCGTGACCTTCAGGGCAACCCCGTTTCCAATGCCACTGTCTCTGTGGAGGGTATTGACCATGACATCACCACAGGTAAATTCACACAATTCACAAAGCACAAGTGCTATCACAGCACTTGCTTGCTCCATGTGAGAAATATAATGGAGAGATGGTGCAATGCCTCCATCTCATGGATAGTGTGGGTACTGCAATTGTTGCTTGGAGCTGCTCTGAGCATCAGTGTGTTGGTTAAACACATTTTAATAAGACAATCTGTATTTTATAGCCAAAGATGGCGACTATTGGCGCCTACTGGCTCCAGGAAACTACAAAGTGGCAGCCTCTGCCCCTGGATACCTGACTGTCATCAAGAAGGTGGCTGTACCCTACAGCCCTGCAACCAGGGTAAGACACACAAATAAATGACCCATCACATTCCCTGTCGGGTCTTTTATCTTTCCAGAAGGTAACCTGAGTGGAAGTTTCCCAGCCATATTTTCTGGATCTCTAAGCCCTACACCTATATGAAAATATACAATCTAGAATAACTCGCTGAACCTTGGTCCCTCCAGCAGACACCACAAACACATCAGATGCTGTATGTCTGACTAATGTTGGGACCGCCTACATAATAATGTAAGGTCTCAGTTGAAGTGTCTGTTCACAATAAGCCACTAAACATTTAACAGCTGTTAAGTGCTTAGTATGTGTAACAAAGGGAGGAGAGTTTGCTCACTCAGAATCCCTCATGTCAAGCTGCATAGGACGGAATTTGTAGGGCAGAATTTTTAAAGTCTGCAAGCTACCAAGTGAGCCTGCAGCAGAAAAATGATTTTGAGTATTTAAACTGAATTCTATTCAAAATCAGTCTGGATTGCATATTCTTGATAAAAGATATCAGAGTCTCTATTTTTTTCTTCTTAAGAGCCCTGTTAACAATCTTAAGATTGCCCAGATTAATTTCTAGAGAACCAGTTGTTTTTCTGTCATGGAGGATGCTTTAGTTTATCAACTAATAGCTCATTTAAGAAAAAAAATCTTTTCAAAGCTTCCAGTTGCATCACAGAGTCTTTATTATCAGATGAAGCCAGTTCTGATATTTTTGAACTTCTGCCCAGACTTTTCAGGACGTTAAAAACAAGGACAAACTGATGAAAAAACTGAAGTATAACTGCACTAAACACTGCTGGAACTGTGCAAATTTTAAAAGAGAATGAATCGCGCGCTGAAGGCACAGGAAAATGGCTACTTTTAGAGACCTTCATAGATTTCTTTTTGACATATATCTACATTTTACATACATATATATTTTACAAGACATTTTTATCCTTTTTTCAGATGTCTGCGCTTATAGATTGCATCCAATTTTATTGCATATGTGCAATGACAGTAAAGATATTATTATTATGTTGATATGGTCTCGTATGGGGTGTCATGATAACCCTGTTAGTGATTTAAGATAAGATCTGGTGTCAATTGTAGTTTAATAGAATTGTCTTCCAACCGGCCCTGTCCTGGTCAATGGTGCTGCTACATCGCTGTTTGATGCTGTGATCTGTTCTGAGTCAGTAAAAGCCTGGAGAGAGATCAAAGATCAAAGAGTGATATTCATCTACATGTGGCCAGCTGTAACTGTGAATTAAGTGCGATGACACCAACTGAGCTCAAGAAGTGCAGAAAACCTATCATATAGACCAAATATTGAACTACTCGTGTGCCATACTGAAACGTTTGGTGTGATTCGAGTAAATACAGCTCCAGTATTCCTTTTAACTTAGAGGTATGAGCAGGAGAGCAATGTGTCATGACTTGTGAGATGAATCATCACTTAGCAAATTCTGAACGTTTTAGTGACCAATAAATCACTGTGATTTTTACTTTCCACAATAATAAGTTTCCACAATAAAACACACCTTTCAGCTTTTCATGTATTTTGAAATTGTTTTTTTTTTGGAGACCTGGAGTGTAAATGTGCCTGTTTCTAAAACCCTTTGGGTCATCTTCTGTTCAGTCTGTAGACGTGACAATAAACACAAAAAGGTTCTGCTATTTTTTATAGAGCAGGTTTGAGGTATATTTTTTTCATTTCCAAAAAAGTAATACATATTTTACATATTGGAATTAAAGAATAGAAACAAAGTATCCATCCTATTGAGCCAGTATTGATTCCATCCCAATGCCTGCCTATCGATACTATCAATATTTGGATAGAGAAAATAGGAAAAAAAGCAACATTTGAATGAATGAATAGAAAAGTTTCTAGTTAAAGAACAACTTACAAAACCAACACATTATCTTCAAAGTCCGCTGGATCCTCCTTGGTTCTCAGCTGCTGTATCTTGTGTGTCTCAGGTGGATTTTGAGCTGGAGTCCCTGATGGAGAGGAAGGAGGAGGAGCGGGAGGAGCTGATGGATTGGTGGAAGATGATGTCAGAGACACTGAACTTCTAACGTGTTTGTCTCGCTGACGATCGGAGCGTCCACAATTCGATGTAATATAGTCAACGTTCTGTGTGCCCGTCCACTCTGAAAAAGAATATATTGTCTCTTCTTCTACTTCTTTCTTTTGATTGTGTTCTCTCCATTCTTACTTTAATTAATTTTGTTGTTTATTAATGTAAGAGTTTGCCTCACACTCCTGTAGATTGTTTGAATATCCTGCGCGTGCAGTGAAAGACAAAAGGAGGAATTTGCAGGCAGCTTGCTGGCAGTGAGATTGGTCTTGACTTCCGTGGTATTGTGTTCTCTATCGTACACGTGATTGGTAACCATGGCACTCACCTATATATCCAATGAATGACTGACTGAGTAATAATGTATGTAAAAGAGCTGTTTACATGATTGCCACATGGCTCTGTCTATAAGTATTCATTTTTCCCCCCTGTTTTAAATGTCTCTGTTTCTCCAGGCTTTAGTACCAGTACATACACAACGCTACTACACATGAAACCTTCCAAGTCTGAGTAGCTGTAAACACACACTCTGATACTCGTGCTGTTTTTTTCCCTGTAAAATAAAGCCGATATCGCACTACGGTACTGAGATAATCAGGGACATTGAAAACACTGTAAAATCACTGTAAACATCATATTGTAAACAATCTATACAGGCAAGCCAGTTTCCATATATGTTATTGATGTTACGATTTTTTAAACTGCAGCACAGCTTTGATTCCAGCACAAGATGAATGGTTATAATATTATAATATATACTGTATTTATGAACTAGGTATAGCAAGAAAAGTTTTTTTTGTAACTAAAAAAATATGAAGAACCACGATCACGACGCTAATAAATCAGTCAACCCAAAGCCATTCCTTTGTATGTGCACTACACAGGAAATACTGTAAAACATAAGGAACTCTGGGAGGAGTTTGTTTACTGCAACATGAATCTTTTGAGTGGACAGTTGGCTGACTTACATGGATGCAGTTCACTTCATTTTAGAGCCCAGAAAGGATTTATTGAATGTATGGCTATGGAAATGGTTTAAACAATGTAAAGAATAAACAAATCAATAAATCTCCCCTCTTTATGTTGTCGAACTGCCGTCTGGTCTCTTTTGTTTCAGCTCTTTTTGGGTGACAGCAACTGCAGTTGTTCACTTCTTAATGAGGCTGATGGATGGGAGCAAATGGGTAAGGCTAAAGCCTTTATTAGGTTTTCATTAAAAGCTCAAAATAGCCCCTCTATTTTGAGCTTTTTACATTTTTCCAGGGATAATTTGGAAAACATTTGCTGTTTGCAAGGAAATGGAGAAACAGTCCCTAAAAATAGGCCCGATGGCGAGATGCCACAGTGGATTAGAGGGGAAACATTCAGCAGAAGTTTTGCATTAATGCCTCAAATCTGTTAACAAAGTCATTTTATTTATGGTTTCTTTATTTCCTCATGAGCAAAAGAATTTCGCTTTATGATGTCAGCTCATCTAACAGCATGTAGTTTCGGGTTTTCAGTGCTCACAGCCATTGCCATAAGGTGTTGCTTACGGATGGTTAGAGAAGTTACCGCCTATAATTATAGCAAACACCCATCCGTGAAATGGTCATATAACAATCACTACTGCAAATTCTGACTTACCAAACCAAGTTTGATGTTCTGGTACAAGCACGTGCCTGTTTGATTATTGTATAAGAAGATGACGTGTGCATTTTAAACATTTTACAACTCAAATTAGATGAGAATATAAAAGTCTGATATAGATTTCTATTCTGTTTGAGTACAGCAACGCTGTGCATCTCTCTGGCTTGGTAACATTTTAGCCTTCTCTTTTTTATAGAAACAGCTCATTTCTGCATAAAACTTAAACTTATGTTATAGTTTATGAATTTATTGGTAAAAAGCAAAAACAATTAAAAAAATGGGAAGTAAGATCACAGCGGGAGCTTCTCAATCCTGTATACCAGCAGTATAGCAAACTTCAAACGAGTAAGAAAAAAGAAGTTCCCCAGGAGCGTCTTCCTTGGAGGGCTCAAACCGGGGTTGCGGTCATGGCCTGTTAAGGGCTCTGTTGGCTCTTAGGTGATGGTTTCCTCGTGGCTGCGTGCAGCAGGGCTAGGGGAGGGTCTGTGCTGACGGACGTGGGTGGGTCCGGGGCGGGCGTGGGGTTCTGGGGGTGCTCCGTCTCTGGGCTGGGGCCCTGGCTGGGCCTTGGGGGCTTGGGTCCTGGTTGGTGTGTTGCCAGGGTTGTGGGCGGGTGGGTGTATGGGGGCTCAGCCCTGAGGGGCTCTTTAACTGGTCGGGGAGGCTGTTACATCTTGCAGGAGGTGTCCTCTCTCCAGGAACTCACTCTGCAGGTGGGGGAAATATAGGAGAGGTGGAGGAAGAACTCAGCCTGGGTGTCTATTGTCTTGTGTAGTCTGGAAGATGAGTGGATGATGGGGTGGGTGCAGTTTTCTCTGTGGTGGGGTCGGGTGGGCTGTCCTGGGCTCTGTGCGCTCAGCGCTGCTGAACTGGGCCCTGTCCGGATGGGCCTGGGCCCCCTTGCCCTGGTGGGTTGCAAAGTATGGGGGTGCCTCCCCCGCTGGCCCCTCCCTGGGGTCAGCTCCCCCGCTGACCCCAGGGAGGGGCCACTTGCCCCTCCCTTCCTTCCCTCCCCATCACCAGCTGCCTCCCTCTTCCCGCTCCACCACAATCACCCACACATGCAGGGCCTTGGGGTAAAGGTGTGTCACCAGGGTGCAGGGAAAGCATCTCCCCCTCTGTCCCCTTCTGGCTGCCTGTGCCTCAATTTTATCCCACAACTTAGACATTCACATTACTCACACTCTCATAACACATACATATAGGACCTTGGGGTTGGGCATGCTACACGGCATCCAGAAGACCATCAGGGTATACAACCTCACCCCTGGCGCCTTTGCCCACCTCTCAATTTTAAATACACGTAGACATTGAGGGCTAGCAGGAGGGGCTATGCGCTTACCTGCTGCTCTCTGGCAGATAGCTCCATGCCATCCTGGGTTTTAAATGCACCTTAGAACACACATGCATCAACACTACATATGAGCGGGCGGAGGGAGGTTTGGAGTCTTCACACACCCCCGTTCTCTGTTGCCTGTTGAGGCGGGGGGGCTGGGAGGAGGAGTTGGCCGTCCGATTGGGGTCTGGAATGTGGGGCCTCCCTGCTGCTGCGGAGTCAGGGCGGTGTGCTTCTCTCCACCCCAGGGAAGAGGGTAACACTACCTGGGTCTGGGTGCAGTTTCCCCCTCCAGGGGCAAGGGTACCTAGACCTGGGGTATAGAGTACGCTTGGGGAGTGTGATTGTGTGTACAGTGTCTATTTATGTCTGTCTCCACGTTGGGTGAGTGCTGAGTAATTGCATATGAGAGCATGAGGGTGGGAATGGATGTTTGTATCTGTGTGCGCCTGTTTGTTTGTGTCTATATGTCAGGTCGGGTACCAGACGCCACCTCTCTGGGGACATCTCAGGCCCTCCATGGTATGGAGGCCTATCTCCCCCCACCACTCCCCCTGCCAGTGGCATACGCCCTCAGACATCGGTGCATTGGTGGTTCTTTGTGTCCGGAGATGGGCGTCCAGGTACACACTGGCTCACTCCTGGTGACTGCTTGTCGGGGCCTGGAACCTGGGCCTCGCTCGGGCCCCTTCGGGGGTGGGGTGCCCTCGGCCTCTTGGCCTGGGGCTCGGTCACTCTGGCACAGCTGGCTGCCGGCGGAGCTCACGGGCACGTCACTGCAACCCCCCCTGACTTCTGCTCCGCGGCTGCTGAGTGACCCCTCATCTGGGGCTCTCCTCAGCTCTTTCCGGGAGAGTGGCGCGGCTGCCCCTCCGTTGGTCTTCCTTGGTCTCTTGTGCTCTGAGGGTCTCTGGATGTCTGGAGCCTGGATCTCCTCCATACCTGCTCCATGCCCTGGAGGACTTGGCTATGGTTCCCCACACCCTCTAGCAGATCATTACATGAAGGAACCTGTTAAATACAAGCGCGCTCATGCTCACAGGTGTACACACGGGTGCTTACACACACAAACTGCACCCTTTTTGGCTCCTACCTCAAAGCACACTGCACGCTGTCAATCTTACATGCTGCACAATAATGATGATGTTGTTTATTACAGTATATTGCTCTCTTTTTTGCTTGTTTTCTCTTCTCTCTTTCTTTCTCAACAGGTGATCCAGGTGATTGATATATGTATTTTTTGTCTGTTTGTTTTTGTTTTTTGTCCTTTATCACCGTTCCTCTTCCCCGCTGTTTTTCTTTCCGTCTTTCTTTCTCCCTTTTCTTTCCCCCAGTCATGTCTGTCCTGTGTGTAGCAAGTGAAAATAAAATAAAATTAACAATAAAAGCAAAGGTGAATCAAATAGACCCATACAGCAAGGCAGCATCCATTGGGCATCTTTCTTTGCCTTTAGACAATAATTCTGATGGCAAAAGAACCAAACGGGACAGGCGGGAAAAAAAGAAAAAAGAAAAAAAAAGAAAAAAGAAGTTTTATAAATCAGGATAATAAAAAAGTGGATCTTCAACAAATCAATGTTTAATTCAACAGAAAATGATTTTGTTACATTCAGAATTTCCGTTAAACACTGAATGTAATTATTTTGTTTTTTGTAAATATTTTATTAATATTAAGATTGGTTACAGTGGACATCATTTCTAAATTGTGTTGGCATGGACTCAGTTTCTGATGTCAATGGCGTTTTACACATGGCGTTTTTTTCCCCCCTTGCACATTAACACATAGTGCAGTGGATTCATGCAATTTTCGCAGCTCCAAACTGAGGTCTAATCAGGCAGAATAAGTGAAAACAGATGTGTGGGTGTGACTGACCTTTAACAAACAGCAATGAGAACTCACAAGTAAGAAGCAGTGAGCTGGTGTTTTCATGGATTTGTTCACTTAACCACTTCACTTTGACTGCGCATCTGGTGAGGAGTGGCGTTTAAATAATGCTCAGTGTGCCCAAATAATGCCTGGCAGTTCAGTAATTTCTAAAATACTCATTAACTGAAACCGGCACAAATGACTATGTCACATTCATCTTTATTCCCCATCCTGATGCTCAGATTGAAACATCTGTTTGTCTCTCCCTCTCCTCTGTATGCATGTACGGAAGTGGGTGTGGTCCAGAGAGGACACACCTGTTGTTGGCATGGCAGCTTTTCGTCTTTCAGTGACAGTACTTAAATCTGACTCTCGTCTGCACTCACTTTTAGATTGTTGCTCTACTCACATTCAGGCTATATAGCTCAGTCATCTTTGAACTGCTTTCCTGACCCCTTTGTCAGCTCACAGTGCTTCTTGAACATATGAGATTCCTTCCTGTAACAAATCCAGCTCGTGTGCCAGCCTTGTACTTACCTGTAAATCTGACTGAACCACTCTCACACCAACACTCCCAGAAACGTACCTGTTCTGTGGCTAAAGGAGGTTGGCATGTTAGCCCTGTGGTAGAAGCCTTTTTGAAACTTACCTGAACACCTGTCTGGAGATACTTAGCTCAGTGTAACTTTGCTTTGATATTACAGCTTATTTATTCTATACCATATATTTACCTCCAAAAAGGGCAGATCTGATTTGATTTAAAGCAGCCTGTGCTCACTGACTCAGTTACTGCAGTTAGAAGTCTGTTTTCACAGAAGGACATCTGATATCTCACAGCAGGAAAAACGCTGTCCAGTGCTAAAATTACAGATGGATGAATTCCACCAAGTTTCACGGTTCTGGTTTCTGCTGGCTCGCTTTCCTTCTTTCCTAACTTACAAGGATTTCTGAAAAGATCAGAGCCATCAATAATGTCATTAAAAGCATCTGTGCTTCATATTATGACTAAAACCTGCTGTCAAAAGACCCCTTCACTTCCAAGTTCTTGGATTGAAATTGCTTGCCTAGTCTAATAAGTTATGAATCTTGAATAAGGAAGGACATAATTTATGTGAGATACACAGACAAACCAGTGCCAGTGTTTGACTTCAGCTTTGAGTTTAGATGTAAATCTTACTGCATGCTTGTACATATTGTGCCTTCATATTGGTAGAAAAAAATGGCCTAAAGCATTGTTATCTAACTTTCACTCCCTGCAGTCACACACACACACACACACACACACACACACACACACACACACACACACACACACACACACACACACACACACCGAGCAAGGGTGGCACTTTTAGTCCAACTATGCGGTTGAATCAGCTGTTTTAGCATTAGATGCTAACTCTGCAGATCAATGGCAACCTCGGTCTATTACTCATACCGACCCTATTAGCATCTGCTATTAGCATCTTGTCATCAATACCATTGATCAAGCTGCTCTGACTTCAGGGCAGAGCGGGACACAGACGGGACCTGCTGAGAGAGAGAGAGAGAGAGAGAGAGGGAAGAGGACATTAATCTGATCAGTCAAACGCGATATTAGACAACTCCTCCCTCATCAATAATGCAGGAAGACCTATTTGTTTTGGCACTGGGGCCAGTAAAAATGTGATGACACTGTGCTGGTAATTAGTTAATTATTGGACTGAAGTAATCAGCAAATATTTTGACAAGTGTTGGAGCGATTTATAGCAAAAATAGGGGGTCGGCTTCTTGTTTATCATTTATGAGGTTCCAATGTTGATGTTTGACTAGAGAAAACAGCATGGAGGTGTTTATCGTGATTTTTACTGATTTATTTGGAAACAGATTCAGTTTTACTGCATTTCAGGATGAAATGTTCTTTCTGTACACACACACACACACTTAGAAAACCAGGACTTTTAAGATTGCGTAAGTTTGTTTGGTTGCATGTGTAATTTTACACTCCTGCTGCCACAGCACATCTTTGTCATTACTTCTTAAATCCTGCAGATGACAGTAGTGTGCTGACGACCTGACAAATCACAGAGAGAAGAAGTGTTTGCACATGAAGACTACAATCTTCTAAAGGTTTCTACACCCTCTGTAAAGGTTCACCATCAAACTCTCAGTCATTAAACCATTAAGTCACAAATATAAAAGCTAGAATATGTTTTGCAGGTGCAGCCTGCTTGCATTTGTTGTTAAAATGTTTGGCTTATTTTAACAAAGTTAGACTGTTTGTTTTAAAAATGACCCAAGAATGATTTGGTAAGTAAAAACTAAAAAATATAGACCTGTTTTATTCTCAGGTTCACTTAAAGTATGTAATGCAGCCTTGTGTTCATACAAATGGTGGAGGAGTAATTGATCTGTCTCTGCTCCTTCTTTTGTGATAGATGTGCAAGGAGTGGTAACGATAAATCACACCTCAGAATGGTAAATGGTAAAATGGCCTGTATTTGTATAGCGCTTTACACATCCAGTCATCCACCCATTCACACACTGGTGATGGCAAGCTACATTGTAGCCACAGCCACCCTGGGGTGCACTGACAGAGGCGAGGCTGCCAAACTCTGGCGCCACCGGGCCCTCTGACTACCACCAGTAGGCAACAGGTGAAATGTCTTGCCCAAGGACACAACAACCGAGACTGTCCAAGCCAGGGCTCGAACCGGGAACCTTCCTATTACAAGGCGAACTCCCAACTCTTGAGCCACGATCGCCCCAGAACCTATATATATGTAATCTATAATAATGCTAAAACTCCTTGATTACTAGAGTTGCAATGATCTATATCGACTTGTTGATTTATATCAGCCTATAGGTGAATAAGATGGTAAATAAGCTGTGAGAGAAGGAGAGCGGGCTCAGAGGTTCAGTACATACATTTCTTTCACACGCCCAGATTTTTTTAATTTGGTTACTTATTTTTTTGTCAAAACTTGTCTTCAGCTGAGTTCATGCTGACTCAGTTAAAATTATTTGAGACGCAGCAACAACATTTTCTGAACTTTAAAAGCTCCACTCAACAAGAACTGTGGGCACATTTTGATATCCCAAACTGGTGGTATTAACTCTGAGCTGAAACTGGGTTTGATCTTTGATATGAGGATTTCTCCCTTTTGTTCTGTTCTCTGTCAGGATGATCCTACACTGCTTCAGTAATGTTGAGGTGCGTGCTCTGGTGAGGCCAATCCATGACCGATAGTGTTATAGTGTGTGTTTTTCTATCCATCTTACTGTAATAGCAGTTTGGGATCATTGGCATGCTGAAAAAAGAACCCAATTAGATGCTTTCCAAATGTTGGATCAAAATCTTCCAAATTACACTTTTTCTGTCTATAATTCCATCAATTTTGATCTCCAACACTACTGGCCAAAATCAAGGCCCAAATCATAATAGTGCCTCCAACATTTTTTACAGGTGGTGCACTGCTGTACCCCTCTCCTGACCTACTGGTGACAATATGAATAAAAATGTAAAATTTGCCTCTCACACTGTGTTATCTTTTGCATTATTAATAGATTCAAATAAAGAAATGTGAATAAATGATGAGTTTTTTTCAACAGGCTGCTATCAACAAAGTGTCTCAAGATATGTTTTAAAATGTGTTCTTTGTTTAACTTTTTACACAGTCTATGGCCTGTCGGTTGACTTCAGTTAACAGGATGTGCAATTTCTTTCTCAGTTTTGAGGAAAACATTGGTTCTCACAATGTGCCAAAGCTGATTTTGCAGCTGAAAGGTCTTTGTACAGCAAATCAACCCTCACTCACTCACTCTCTTCTCTCGCTCTCTCTCTCTCTCTCTCTCTCTCTCTCACACACACACACACACACACACACACACTGCATATTTCTATAGCCTTTCTGAAAAGAAGCATATCTGCAGTAAGCAGAGGCCAGAGCACACACACGTTGATCATACAGCTGCGTTACCATATCTCTGAGGACATTGCACTGACTTATATTAAGTTCCTGGAGCTTTACCCTAGTGTAGTCTTACATTACCTTAAATCAATTCTTCTAAAATTTGGTAAATCATGTTATGAAAACTTGCTTTTTTGCCCCACAAAACAAAGCTGAGCCTCCACGTTATGACAGCGTAAATAGATTTATGTCCCCCATAACACGAGTAATACAAGTGCACACCCAATACCAAGTTCCAGAAGAAGTGCAATGTCAGCAAATGGCTACTGTGTACACACACACACACACACACACACACACACACACACACACACACACACACACACACACACACACACACACACACACACACACACTTTCAACATCTTCAGCTTTCAGAGAAGCAAGGCGGTTGGTCTGTTAAGGCGGTCTCACTCGGTGCGTGGCGCTTTCTGTTACTGTTCCCCAAATTCTAACTCGGCATTCAACTCAACTTTCTTCCTCCTTGCTCAGTAATGACAAAATTACCGGATCAACAAAAAGTTGTTTTTTAAAAAAATTCATCTTAGATATTAGTTCAATAACTCCAAGTGAGTGTCATAAGGTGAGGATGATGGTAGAAAGTGACACTCTGAACAAAATTCAGACACAATAATCTTGTGTCTGGACATTCTCCATTTAATTTCATATTGTAGATAAAAACAAACAAAAAACAAACAAAAAAACAAAACAATAAACCTTAACCCAGTCGGTAAAAATGTGGAGCATAATGTGTCCTGATCAAGGACACATTATGCTCCAGGAGGGTTTTTCCTGTTAATAACTTTTGCATCTGGATAACTGAGTTAGGGATGACTGATAGTCCTGGAGCCAGTCACCTGTCCTCCTACTTTAAATCATTGAACTGGACCTGTGGGTCAGTCATCGGTGCCTTTTGGGGCATTTTTAATGGATTATCAGATTTCTATTTTGGCTTGCTGTGTAGTACAGACCATCTGAGAAGGTTGGGCTTCGGTTATGGGGCTATGGTGAATTTCCCGTGTTTTATTAGTCTGCAGCCTATATAAATGAGCTGATACGTGTGTCTGTGTACCTGCACAATTTACTGATGATACAGTAACTTAGCGCTCCACCCTTCAATCTAAATATGGTAACTTCTGGTTCTAAAAAACAGTTCAAAGTCCAAAACCAATAGGAGATGTCACTTTTTTATTCTCATTGATAAATACATCATCACTGGGCTCTAAATACATTTCAGTACCAGCAAATGATTTGAGATCAAAAAATAACATATCCATGAACTCTACAGGACACAGCTAAGGAAGAATCTAAGACAGTGTATATAAGAGCGTAAAGGTTCAACAGCCCGTTTGACCCTTATACAGTAAGGCGTTTACTGGGACATCTTCCCTTCCTCCTTATCCAGCATATGTTTTTCCGTCTCTACCTCCTTGCAGCTGCGGCCATCTTTTGACACCAATGTGCATCCTGCTTTCATTCTTCTTCTCCCGTGTTGGCAAATTCTGGTGGCACAAAGACAAAAAGCCGGTCTGTGTCATCTTTCCAGGATTGTGAACGTGAGCTGCAAACTGGCACGCACACAGTCGTGCACGGACACACGAGAGGCAGCGGAGGAGAGATGAAGGATCAGAATCGGAGCCATGAGAGGTGCAGAAAAGAGGAAATAAGAACAAGGGAGAGCGAATGGCACGCACAGCTTGGCATTTATACAGAGGATTTCCTCTCCACACCTCTTCTTCCCTCCGCTCCGCTCTGTTTACATAAGGAGCCACTTCACATAGCTGCCATGTGTGTCTTGTATGTGAGCGCTGCATATATATGCACTTTCCAGTAACACGGACAGAGAATATACATGGGAGCCTTCATTCCCTTTGCTGCTGAACTTAAAAATAAAAACCTCAAGTTTCACATTGTTTCGAGATTTTTTTTTTTGTTTGTTTTGTTTTTCTTTTTCAGCAATAAAAGTTTTGAGGAAATTAAACTGCCTCGACGTGTTTTTGAAGCTACCGAGCAATATCCAGGCATTATCATCATCCTCTGCTGGGCTCTGTTGTGGTGTCAGCAGACTGTCTTCCTGTGGCATTTTAGCCAAAAGGTGATGGATGTCTCTGGCCACCTCATTGCTTCCTCTTGAGGAATTTCATAAACCTTTTAGGACACTTCCACAGTCAGCAGACCTAGGAGAACACATAATATTTTCTTTTTTCTTACCTAAGGTATTCTTATCGTTTTAGCTTTGTCTTCATTTTCCGCCTCTGCCTGTTCCCCTCTAACCTGTCCCCCTCTTTTATCAGCTATCCAAGACTTATCTTTCACTAATTTACTTCAGTGAAAGTTACAAAGATCGGGCAAGAGTACGATGTTCATGCTGTAGTAGAGGTTATCGTCTCAGTGGTGTCTGTTAAGAAACCAAGGACTCTTGTTTATCTTTTATTTTGTAAAAGAGTAGGTAATTATTTTTATATAACAGTTTTGATATGCCTAAGAAAGCAAGCACACTGTCAGGTAAAGACTCTAAGGAAGGTCTGAATCTAACACCGGGACTAATATAACTCTATCTAAAGTCCACTAAAACCTACACCTGTTTTCACACCTTGCCTCATGTGACTAGGTAGAGGATCATTAGGGGGTGCTTTTGTCCCTCTCGGGGGGCACTCCCACATGGCTTAAATCTGGGACTCTCCACCATTTGACCCTAGAAGTGAAGAAGCTTCTTGGATCAGAGGTGAAACATCTTCAAACAACTTAAAGTCCAGACGGTTTTCTTTCCAAGCTCCTTAGACTGCGATGACCTGGATGACTGAGAACCTTCACAGACATGATAGAGGAGTGCCATCTACCAGCTCTATAGTCCTATAATCATTTTATCAAGGAATTCTGGAGAAAAAAAACTTTTTATATTGCTCTTGTAACCACATTTTTTAACACAAGGAACAAGAATAATGCAACAAATCTGTAGAGTAACTTCTTGCAGCACTCATAGTTTTTAAATCAACTTACTGTGATAGATTTAGCTGCTACTTATCCGACACAGGTGGTGGAAATGACTTTTTAGCAGCAGTTCACAGACAAAGTTCAGCAGTAGCAACAGTCCCACATTTTCTCCAAAACTTCTCCATAATTTACATAGTTTACTCTATATAGTTGACCTTAGTTCATTAGCTAACTAGCGGTCATAGCTTTGTAAGCCCTGAGGATAAAGAAAGATAGAGAAAGGTGAAGTTTCTCTGGCTCGATCGAAGGCGGTCAGCATAACTTTTCTTGCTCTTTGGGGGTTCTTGCTCCCACAATGCAATTTGTAGGGATAAACTCGTACAGAAAAGTAAGTAAGTAAGTAGGCAAGTAAGTTAGTAAAAATTTATTTATAAGGCACATATTATAAACAAATTTTTACACTCAAATTTCACTGACCAAAGTGCTGTAAATAAATTATTATACCTATTTATAAATACAGAGATGTAATTATTATATACATTTTAAAAAAATAGGAACATAGGATATTGAATTATGAGGCCTTCAACAAAAAAACACAGCGAAAAACAACAACTAGAGGACAGCAGGGGATGAACAAAGTTACAGATATAATAAATGAGCAAAATGTATACAGGAAACGTCTTTGTAATCACGTAGGTTACCAGTGTTGAAAAATACTACCGTTTTATGGAGTCAAGTACCCAGGCTTGTTAAAAACGTTTGTTATTGTGGTTAAAACTTGACCCTTGAAGTCTTTGGCCTTAAAGTCCAGTCAAGGAGTTTATTTTGGATGAATGACTGACCGATGTTTAGCCATGTTTCCGTTACAAAGCACTGTGCTACGTCACAAATGAGCCATTTTAAAAATCTTTTAACCAAAAAGGGCCTGAAACTAAATTATGAAGAAAAGTCAGAAATTTGAATGAAATGATGAAATGAAATACACGTGATATTTACTTGAACAATGCTTACAGTAACATGGCGTCACAGTGTACCACTACACACTGTGTTACTTATACTGCTGTAGCAGTAAACAAAGAGATACACCAGGTCAGAAAGAAGATTCTCATGCAATGATCAATTTCTTCAGATTTAAGATCTCATTTAGGGCTGTATGCATTGATTTAGGGGCATTTGTAGTGTACATGTATTATTTATGTTCTTGGAAACCTGCTAAATATACATAACATACATAACATGTTCCTGAGGGAAACATCTGCTTCTTCAGCTAAATGCTCCACCACCACCACCACTGTGTCCGCCTTCCAGAGCATGCAGCTGTTTTTATTTATTTAAGTAAAAACAGCTGTATGCTCATATTATGGCATACATTTTTTACATTACAAATTTCTTTCACCTTGATAAGTCATGCTTTAAATCTCATTCAAGTCACATTTTGGGTCAAAATCTCTGTTTTTAGCAGTATTTCATCAAGTTTATGAATATGTTGCACATCAAAGCTGAATGTAGTATTTTGACATGAATATCATGAAAACGTGGCTGTTGTCCTCATATAGATGAACGGCAGTGTAAGAAATGTTGCTGTAGATTTGATATGTTTCTATGGATTACAGCAGAATGAATTCAAGGTAACTGGGGACGCTTTGAGTGGCAAAGATAGCTTAAACAGTCTGTTATAACCAGAGTGGATCACTCAAATGCTTGATTCAGATAATGCATATCTTTGAAGTCGGAGTAAAGTGCAGCAAACCTGGTGCAGTTCAATTCTACTGCATCTAGAATTGGAAACAAAGCTAATATTAGTGCTCCAATACCTGCAGACCACAGCACTTGGAGGAGTCTCGAGGGGCTGCTGCTTTGTTTGAGGGTTCCTCTTGATATTTGTGTGTGGGTGTATGTGTGTGTTTGGATACGAGAGAGTGTGGCTTCAGGGAGGGGTGGTGGTCAGTGCGCTGGGTCAGAATGCTGGCGAGGTACTTTCACAGAGTTTCACTGATCGATAAGTGCTTTAAATAGGGACACAAATACCTGAACACAGCATTAATTTCAATAGCTGGAGCCTATTTAAGAAGGAAGCGTTTTTGCTGAATAGACTGGGTGGATAGTAACCACACAGATGGACTGTAAGTGGCTTGAAAGACCAAAAATGCCACTAAATGCCTTCCCTGGTGTTAATTTGCAGGTGTTCGAGAGGGAAAACCAGACCACAAATAAGCACTACACACACACACACACACACACACACACACACACACACACACACACACACACACACACACACACACACACACACACTAAGTAAAGTGTGGAGGCTTTTTAAAATAACTTTAACACTGTACTCATGGTAAGTACGAATCTTGTGACATGCACTCCCACAACAACATGCCCACCAGCTTCACCCAAACGTCTATGCAAATCAACACACATCGGCATAACATGGATGTAGAAAGAATGTATTTGACCTGCGGTTGACAACAAACCACACACTTAAACACACCGATTAGTGCAGTGAGTCACAAACTATGAGATACCCCTAGGCATGGATGACCAGTAGGAACTTGTGAAGTGAAATGAAGCTGAATGAAGGTGAATTTGGTTGGAAAACATACACAAGCAAGTGTCAGCCAGTGCTGCTGTGCTGACTTTTATTTCATTAAAATTTCATTTGTCTTTTGTTTTTGTACAATGGTTGAAAATGTGGAGTGGGAGGGCAAGAGCTCGTTTTGGCTTAGAGTAGTGGCTCGTGGCATTTACCTGCCAAACTTTTTGCTGAGCTAAGCAGTAGTGCGTCAGCACACCCTGCTGGTGATGGCAGTTTGCTTGCTCTCCCCAAAGTTTTTCTTTATCTGCCTATTTATTTTTATTATCCTTGTTAGTGCAGTTCTTGCCATTAAGACTCGTTGATAATATCAGAACCCTGATCTTAGTATGAGGAATCAGACTGACACTAATTCATCCTGTCAGAGTTGGTTGTTGCTCCTTTTTTCTTTCCCACAAACTTTCAGGTTGTCCAGCAGGTTAATTTTGGGACAAAAAAAACAGGAGTGTGTTGACCTGTGTGTGTGTGTGTGTGCTGCCTCTAAGGGATTTGTGTCCAACCCGTGGATAGTGGACAGCTTGCGGCTGGATTGATGGCGTGACGTCAGCGCGCCGCTACCTCTCCCCGAGGGCAGGATTAGTCGGGAGCGGCAGAGACAGCGCTCCGGTAATCTCCCGGTAATAAATGGGGGGAGTCGGGCACGTTTGAAACTGCCGGTACCGAGTGACACCCCGAGGCCCCCTGAGACTCCGGAGAAAGTCCCCACAGTTGCAGCACGATGGGTCGCTATGTGGCTCCGCAGCAAACCAACGCGCCCCGGCCAGGTAAACGCAGCAGGTAAGCTGTGGAGACGTATGGGTGAGCTTGTCTCAGGAGGATTTACACTGGCAAGGTGTTCACTGTCTGTCAACAACTGCTGGGGTTTTATTTTTACTGCTGGAGTCTGCCGTGTGTGCATGTGCGCGTGTATAGGCAGCACTGGGAGAGATTATGGGTGGTTCCTGACAACTTTGCAGTCCGTGCAAAATTAGAGTAAAATACGTCAAATGAAATTGACTGTAAAGGATTTTTTTCTCCCCCTCTTGCCTAAATGCTCTTAGCGGTCTTTTCATGAACTAACACGCTCAGGCTGCTGCGCTGGACCTGTGGATGTCAGGGATGCAGGGGAGGATCACGAACCCACGTGAACTCGGTTCACTCATCTGTTGTTGACCGACCTACTGCTGCCAAGGGTATTTATGAGAGATTAGAGAAGACATCATAGGTGAATGGCAGACTGGTCTATCTATCCATCTAGTCTGGTTTAGTGTTTTGCTTGATGTGATTATGCTCTACATATTAAAGATTTTTCTTGTTTCTACCTGTCCCCCACTCTAAAGGCCATCGTTCAGTAGGGATTTGTTTATTTATTTATTGAAATTCACTATGTAAGTTTCAGAGGTTTAAAATTGATGTCCCTCTCCCTCTCTCTATGACAGCAACTCAGAAGGGGGCCAGAATAAAAGACCACTTGTCACGCCATGACTGTAAAGCTTACCTGCCTCTGGGCGTTTATGGTTTGGCTCTCACCTACTTGGCACCTGCCTCAGAATAACCAGATAACACCTACTTAGAGTCACAGGCAAATTTGTGGCCACCGTGTTACTTTTACCGCTACCGGTTCTTTACTGCCAGTTCACATTATTTTGCGGGTCAATGTGAATAAAGGTCCAATTAAGCCGGTGATGATTAGTGAGTGGCTTCCTCCGCGGTCAGCGCGCTGAGATCAGAGAGAAGCCTCAGGAGTTTTGCGCATGAAAAAAAGATGAAGAAGACTGCGAATGGTCCAGTGAATGGAGACAAAAGAAGACAGAGACGTTGTGGTTCTGCACCACTTGGGACGAACAGTGCGGTTGTGTGTGTGTGTGTGTGTGTGTGTGTGTGTGTGTGTGTGTGTGTGTGTGTGAATGGGCGGTGCGCTGACTTGGGTTGAGAGAGAGAGAGACAGTACCACCGCCGGACACGAGAGAGAGAGAGAGAGAGAGAGAGAGAGAGAGAGAGGGAGAGAGAGATTGCGCTTGGCGAGAAACAAGAGTGTTGGTTGGAAACACACAAGGTGGATGATTCTCGTGCGTGCAGCAGCAGCAGCAGCAGCAGAAGACACACCACCGTGCGTCTTTACGCTCAGAGATCACCCAGCCCTGATCTCCTAACCTCTCCTCTTTCTTGCTTGTCTAGCAGCAGCTTCACCTGCGAAGCCACAGCGGAGGACAGCGGAGCTTCTCAGCGGACACTTTGCTGACTGGGAGACGGACGCACAGAAACCTCAGCGTACTTTAACCATGGAGGAGAGTCAGTCGGAGTAGGGTAACTTACTACAACCTACACCATCCACAAGCAGACTGTCACAAAGGACGCCAATCTTCAAGATGGCCCGATAAATTCTTGACGCCGTGCTTCGGAGATTGGATTGTCCATCTCTCAGTAGCGAAGGAGACGAGCAGAGAGGCCGTTATTTGGTTATTTCAGTCTTCAGATGGACCGTGTGCCATCCGCACTTGCTGGTAAGATGCGCTGGATCACACTGGTGCTTGCCGGCTTGACTTTCTGGGGCAAAGTTACTATTTGTAACTGTTTCGACTACGAGGAGCCAGACTATGAATATTATGAGGAAGAGAGAGCGGAGACCATTGACTACAAGGACCCCTGCAAAGCTGGTGAGTCATTTTACTATATTCTAGCTTTTAAATTATAAAAGTAACATAAGAACTATATTTATTACTCTGGTCACGGTGATCCTGCCCTCCTACAGCTGGCTCCGAGGAGGCACGTGCATGTGTGTATGAGAGATGACAGCGCGCTTCTGCCTATAACCGCATAACCGGTGTCGGTGTCTGTGGCGATCTCGCAGATGCATGCCACGTGCATGCCACGGTGACGGTCACGTTAAGTCTGATGCACTTTTCAATGCACGCAAACACACAAACATGCTCACATTCAGCTCGAGCATCCCCCAGAGTCCAAATATTGGTGGCGCGCATGGATCGCATGGATGTGTAGGTTTGCGCGCGTGTGCAGATGTCAAGTCAACTAATAACAGGGATAAAAATAACATCTGGATTTACACAGGCGCGGATTCACGCTCTGTCTCTCACACACACGCGCGTGCACACGTGATAAACATTTAACATTTACGTAGTTGTTGTGGAGTAACACCCTGATGTGGCTTAATACGCTATGAACGAGTTTCTTGTGTGCAAAAAATAAAAGAGAGAAAATCTTTCACTGGATCGAAAATAAATGTGTCTGTTGTGTCAGCGAGTGCTTGCCAGTTTTTAAAGTTGGTTTTATACATAAAAAGTGTAGTTTTTTTTTTTTTTTTTTTTAAAAATAGGTCTTTTATGGTCTTAAAATTCGTGTTTTTCACCGCAAAGCCTGCAGATTCATTTTGGATTTTATATAGTCGCTCTCTTAACCAGTCCCTCTCCTCCTAGTTATTCTCCTCTGTTAGCGCCCGGACCATAACCTTTAAATGCAGCATTTGTTGGTGACCATTTACATATCCCCATTTTATTAAGGCTGGCTATGATGGGAAATGTTTTAGACTGTTACTAGTGTAATGATGACCAGTGGCAGCACCAGATAATTTCTAGAGGGCTGCATAGAAACTGGTATTATTTCGTTTTCAGCGGTGTGAATCATCCATGTTCTTCTGCTTATCCAATTAAGGGTTACAATTTTTGTGAGAGCCTCTTCCAGCTGTCCTAGGGCTAGAAGAAGGGTACACCCTGGACACGTCACCAGCCTGTCATAGGGCTGACAGAGAAACAGACAGACACACTACCTATAATCAATTAAGAATCACTAATAACCTAATATGCGGCAGAGAACCCACGGAGTCACTAGGAGACCATACAAACACACAGAAAGGGCCCAACAGGCCAGTTGATTCAACCCAGGACCTTCTTGCTGTGAGGTAATGGTGTTTACCACCAGCCACTGTGTAAATGACTGTATGCCAAAGAGTAATTAGATTCAATCCTCACTCTTCTTATTATCTTATACAGACAAAACATCTTATGCTTTTTTTTTACCTTCACTTGATGAAAACAAGCTTGTGCTGTTGCTCAAGTTATTAATTTTTAAATATTGATGAGCTATAAAATTATTACTTTTTTTCTTAGGTTTTATGTTTTTGTTCATTTGGGAACAAAAGTGATGGAGAAATTGTTCTGCAAAAAGGTGTTCCTGTAAAACAGAAGAATACATGTACCTCAGGGCTGATGAGTATATGCACAGTGCCCTGTGGAGCTCCATCCTGTGTTGTGTTGGATGACCACAGTTAACTGTGTGGTGGCCCTGGCCATCCTTGGCCACTACTTGGCTCCTCCCCTAATGATCCCTGAAGTGCACAAACCATTAATAAGAAAAATTTGGCACCTAGTAATTATGTCTTAGGTAAAAGGGAAAATGCAGTTCAGTTCAGTTTCATATATAGATTGCTGCTCTATATAATCACAGTAGGCTCAAGGTGCTCGAGTTTGCTTCAAAATGAGAGAGAAAACGCCAACAACAGGACATATGTGTGTTGATCTTCTTGTTTTTAAGCCTAGAACAACGAATTTCATAAGCTAACTTAATATCTTTTTGATATATTTTTTTAAGGTTTTTCTGACCCGCTCCTCTCCTCTTCTCTTTCTATAAGAAGGATGTTGGGAGGGTGTAAAATAAATAAGCATCTTTTAAAATCTGGATCCTTGTTTGGGGTTACACCCTCCTGACTTTGTGTGTCTTTCTCCGTGTGTGTTTGTGTACATGCATGTCGATGTGTGTTTTAGTGGTACTTAATGTTGTCTGCGATGACACATTGGACTGATAAGAACTCCACCCCAGAGTGCAAAGCGTCTGCAAGCTGACCAACACACATTCTTCACATACCAAATACACAAACCTGACAACCGTGGACATTGGCCAGTGTGTGTGTGTGTCTGCATGTGTGTTTGCTCATGTGCATGTTACACTGATCTCTATGTGGGTGATTTTTATGTTGACTCTGCAATCCCATGTCTCTGTGGCTTTTAGCTATGCAAAGAACTTACCGTTCTTGCGTTTGTGTGTGTTTTGATGGGAGCGCGGCAGGTTAAAGGGAGTCAGTAAGTCTACGCATGTTTGCGAGACCGAGCGAGTCTTTAAGGTTAAAATAACTGAGAGAAAAAAACACAGCGAATGTATTTATTTTCTGAAAATATCGATGAACATAAAGAGCCTTCTATACTCAGCTGCTGAGGTTTCTTGCAGCAAATTGCATAAACACACACAGGCACACACACTCCTAATAATCAACACATACGTTCATCTTATAAGCCTTATAATTTTACAAGTGCCATTTGTTTTCAGGCATTTCTGTTATTATTATTATTGGACATTTGACAGTTGGGACCTTTTTACATCATTTGAACATGTACAGCTCATTTATATTAAATACTGAGTCCCCAAATTTCATTCTCCCTTTAATTTCTCCTCTGATGATATGGTTTATAATAAGAAAATGACAAAACCATCTCATCTCAGAGTCAGTGTAGGTTTTTTAAACTGTGAATCCAGCCCCACTGGTGAGGTATGAAACTGCTGTGGGTGGGGTGTGGACAACCAAGGTAAAAAAAATATGTAATTAACTTGAATGATTTGTGCAGGATCGGATAAGCGGAAGAGGATGGATGGATTTGTGCAGAGATAATAAATATGAGTCTGGTGATGCAATGTTGTTGACCTTTACTTCTCTAAAATTCAATTTGGGTCATTTTTTTATTGTTAATAATTGCTAAAAGCTGTGCATGTGTGTGTGGTGGGTCAATGAACTGTTTTTCGGCTTCTGAAGGCGGAAAAAAAAATTGAGAGCCACTGGTGTGGAGGGTGCTCTGGAGCTTTGGCCTGTTTTGCATGATGCTCATCAGCAGATTCAGTTTGCTTATCTTCTCATCCGGCTCAAAGTTTGCAAAGTTTTCATCATTTTATGGTGTCAGTTTATTGTTTAGATGCACAAGTCTTGGGCTAAAAAATAACACTACTGTAAATACAAACGAGTAAATGATTCTGTTTTTTGTTTTATGCCTGCATCCTCACCACCTGATGTCTGTAACTGTTCCACTTAGTACTGTGTGGGAGCATGTCATTTAATATCTACCTGCACATTCTGAAATACAAGCTTTCAATATGCTAATACAGCCACAGATACGGACACAGAAATGTTTCAGTGTGAGCCTGCAGAGCCTCTGACAGACACACATGAGTGTCTGCTGATGTGCAGCTGAATTTAAACCCACTCGCACGCACACATCTGACTGTCTCCTGAGATTTTCTGGAGTAATCGTGTTGCAATTAATGCACTGACTTGGCAGCTATGTGCAGCTTGTAAGAAGTGGAAGCGCAACTCATTCCACGCCTGACCCCATGGCATCGGTCTGAGTGGTTGGTATTCCGCCTCCTGTTTTTGCTGGGAAAACACAAGGGGAATATTTGGCTGTCTGCTTATCTCCTCCGAGTCCCGCGCTGGTAGACAGGGGAACACACACTTCCATGCCTTTGTGAAGTGATTTCCCTACGCGAACACACATGCGCACACACACGGTACACACACACATGCTAAGCTCCCTCCATTCACCCGCGCTTATCTCTTCCTGGTTGTCTGCATCCTGCTACTCAGCTGGAGATGACACACATACGCGCACGCCCACACACACAAATGCACACACGTATGTGCCCCTACGCTCACTCAAGAGTCATTCATGCTTCCTTCCAAATCACTGTTCTCATAAAATCCTCACACACATCGAGTGAAAGCTAAACAAACCTCGGTATCTAAAGGCTGTGGGTCTTTTCTTCAGGAGGAATCCGAGACATAACTACCTTTTCTCTACTTTAAACACAATAGTCGGGCATCGTAGGAGTGTGTGTGGGCACAATGTGTTGTTTTTTATGGACACATCACTGAGATCAGGTGTTACAACACAAGACTTAAAAGATTTAATAATTTTTTAAAGCAAAATTTGTTTGAGGGGTGGCACAGTGGCAAAATAGTTAAGAATTGTTGCTTGACAGCAAGAAAGTCCTAGCTTTGAATCCACCGGCCGGCACGGGCACATCTGTGTGGAATTTGCATATTCTTCCTGTGCCTGTGTGGGTTCTCTCTGGTGCTCCAACTTCCTCCCAAAGTCATGCATGTCAGATTAAGCAGTGAGTCTAAAACTCTGCCACAGTTGCCAACGTCTATATTTCTGCGTTAACCACGCCACCCTGTCCAGGGTGTACTTCACCTCTTGCCCTTTGAAAGCTGAAATAGCCTCAGGCCTCCCACAATGCTAAAGTGAATAAGCAGTTCGGATGAATGAAATTAATGAATGAAACAAAGTTGTTTATTCTCTGCATCATGTGCACCTAAAGCAGATTGTCACTGCACATAGTCAGGTAATATGGCTAGTTACATCACAGTCTTCAATTCAACCTTTCATTGGAGGGATCACCTCATAAACTGTTTCACATTGGCTGAATACAATAAATACAAATCAGATGTGATGGTAGAATATATAAGGTACCATACTACACTGTACTTTACTGTAAAATAACTGGGATCTGTTCTATCAGTTTCTCATTTTATATGCAGATAAAAGATACTGGCACATGGGATTTAAAGAACCATTTAAAGTGTACGCCACAGTCTGAGGCAATTGCGTTTTCTTGTTCACCACAGAACAAGATGCAGGGTGTGCTTGTGTAAAAGTCTCGTGGATAGGTTTGTTTTAGTCAAGAAGAACAGCAGAAAGAGCGTCAAACAAAACAAATCCAAAATAAACAGGACATGGATTAAGTCAGACATACTGTAGCGTGAAAAGGAGGAACTGTGGTGGAGGTTGCAAAGTGGCTTGCAGATGCGCAGCAGGTGCTGTTTTCAATTTTGAGGGGAAAAAAATCTGATGTTGATATACAGGTTGATGTACATTGTACATAAATATATACATGCCAAGTGTTATGCGTGTGTACATTTTCTACCTTCTGATGTTCTGCTAGGCCTTTACTGCAATCACCTTTAGGTGCTGCTTGTTTGTGGCTCTCTTTGTCATCATTTCCATAACATAGAAGCTGCTCTGTTGGGATGAGATCGGAAGACCGACTTGGGCAATCAAGAATATGGCCTTTATTTGGCTGGAGAAGCTATTGTGTTGTTTTTGCTATATACTTTAGGTCATTATCCGTTTGCACTGTAAAGCACTGTCTGATCAGTTTTACAGCATTTGGCTAAGTCTGAGCAGATAATATAACCCTGTACACTTCAAAATCTATCCTGCTGCTTCTATCAGCAGTTGCATGATCAATAAAAAACACTAGTAGCCTGGTTGCACAAACAGGAATACATGTCGAACACCATAACGTTACCTCCAACATGGTTTATACATGACGTGGCATACTTTAATAATGAACTGTGTCCCCCCTTCTCCATACTTTTGTTGTTGTTGTTTTTCTTAACAATGGGAATAATTCTATGGTTGTTCACTTTAGTTATCATCTATGGTGTTTCAGGCTTCCTTTTTTTAAAGAATGCACTGGGCTAATTATACAGATCTTTTATCTGCTTTATTTGTCATAGAAAGGAACAGGAGTAACCTGGTTATAAAAGAGCTGCTTGTCAATCAATTTTTGATTTAATTTTGAGCCTTTGAAAACGTTGAGACTGTATAATGAAATGGCTGTAATTCCTCAACAGTTAATGCAAAGCTTTTGTTGAAACCCTTGAATTAAACCTGCAAGTCTGCGCTTCAATCACATCTTTATTGTTTGATTTAAAACCCACTGTGGCATAGAGAGAAAGAAATTAGTAATGATAACCAATACAGCTGATTAGCACAAGTTTAACTCACACTTAAATTTTCTAGAAGTGTCCCAAGCGTACCTCAGATCCTGGGATTTGAACGCCTGTGCACGTATATGTTCGCTGTGTACTGTACATGCAGCCCACCAAGTCGTGACATGAGCTGCAGCTACTGTTCATCCCTTCCCCCATTCATCAGTAGGAAGGAAACTAGAGCAACATGTGTATGTGTACATTTGGCACCGAGGCTGCCTTGCATCTGTGTGTGTTAGCGAGGGAGCAAGTGGTCTCACTCATATTATATTAAACAGGATTTTCCCGAGCAGAGTGCTCCTGCCACTGAGCTTCCGAAGTCTTCCTCAGGATTCCCGCCTCAGCACAAACTCTGCGGCCATGCCCATGGCCGACTGTTTGTTCTGGAGCGTCATTGTTCCGGAGCAGCAGAAGCCATGAGTCAGCATCGCCTTCACATCGCCCACCTGCCATGCACCGTTCAATTATTAAATGTCTGGGTGCTTTTATGTCACCCAGCTTTCCCTGATGGTATTTATAGAAGCAAAAAAAAAAAAAAAAAAAAAAAAAAAAAAAATCAGACCCATTCACACATTAATGTCTAAAGAAAGGCTTCTTTCTCCCAGCAGTCAAACTTGTTTTGTTGTCTAAGTATTGTAGCAGCAAAGCTATGCTCACAGCTCCTCTCTATATTCCACCTGCTCCAGTTGCGATCTTTGATGCCTAAGCAAGCTAACGCTACAGGAAAAAGGTGAGCTGAGCTAGCCTGTACTGTCACCTGTGGCTGAAGACAGATACATTTAACTAAACCAGGTAAAGAGAAATATCTTTTTGAGTTCAGATCTCTGACAAAGATCTCTTTAGGATCCTTATGATGTCATAAATTCTGGTTTTCTCAGTCTTCAATTGCCCCCATAGATAATCAGCACTGTTGAGATCAGGTGACTGTGGAGGGCAGTTCATCGTACCTCTTCTTTCCTCTTCTTTGGTCTTCTGCTGCTGTACGACTCCTTGTGGTGCCGCTTCTCCTTTGTACAGAGTTCACCAAACGATGTCTCCATTTCCCTCTCAATATCATACTGCTTAGTGGAATTTGAGGCACAGTTGATGGACGAACAACAGCTACAAGTTGATTATTTTAAAAATTCCTCTGATGTGAGTCAATCAATTCCGCCTGAGTCTCATGTGAACGCTGCTCCACTGGAAAGATTTCATGCCTTCACTTGATTTATGCACTGTAATCTAACTGAAAATGAAGTTACTCATCCGGTAATTGAAACTATGTAGTCACACCTGGGTTCAGCTATCTGCGATCTCAACAAGAACAACATTGTTCTCTGTTCTATGACTTTCATTTGTGCATTTAAAGGCCAGTTGGCTGCTCGTTCCCTGGGTGCAGACCCGGGGCACGCCGACGGGAAACCGAGCCGTAATCACGTCCCGTCACAATGTCTGGCCAAACCCATGACCCACTAGGGAGGAATCCCAGTGTCACAGTAAAGTGATTAGGGGGTTACACCAGCTCTGTGAGTGCATGCGTCATATGATATTATGTTATTCTGTCTCATACCAAACATGTCTTTGCGCGATCTCGCTGTCAATTTATAGTTCAGAGTTCTAAGTGAGCGAGGCCTTTGAAATCTTTTCATTCATTTCAGATTTAATTATACAGCAACCAGTTCACAACACGAGTCATCTCAGGTCACAGCACATTTAAGGTCAAGACCTTAGAAAAAGAGAAAACCCCCTTTGAGCAATGAACAGTGGAGATAAGGTGATTTTTACTCAACATATTTGTGCTCTTCTACACTTTACCTTCCATCCATAGCATTTTATAACATTTCTTCTTTTCCTTTTGATCTCTTGGTATAGACTACTAGCAATATTTACTGAAAAAACTAAAAATATCTCTACTTGGACAAAAGCTCCTGTTAACTGGATTTGTTTATGATCAGTCTGGACTTCATTCCGGGTCATTTCAAATGTCCAGGTGTGTGCCTCACGGCCCTGCCATCTGTTTTCAGCTGTGTTCACGGATGAAGAAACTGTGCTTATTCTAATCTCTAGACAAACACACACGCACACTGTGGCGCAGGTAAACACAGTGATGTGTCAGTGTACAAGTGTGTAACTGGGTCTTTGTCAGTGTCTGGGACTATATTTACGTCTGTAAAAATATATAATTAGAGTTTGCGTGTTTTGTATGGAGTCAGACCTCAGTGCGACTGGTGATTTTAAAGTTTCTAATTATGGTTTCAATTCAGTGAATACTCACCAACATACTGTAAATACCCTGTTTCATTCAGGATTTTTTTCTATTGCATGTCACTCTTGTCTCTTGCCTCTGTGTCTCTCTCTTTCAAATCTACTTGCAGCAGGGTGTGGGTATGAACATTTTTGGACTTGGACTAAGCAGCTACATTTTTCACCTCCCCCCCCCCGGAAGTACTTTTTTTTTTTTTTACCAGTGATAGAAAAACTGCAGCATCTCTTTACATTCCAGCACCTTGCAGTAAGTGCAGCAGCTCGTCATTATTCCATCTTAAACACTCAAAGAAGAATAGAAACGGCCGTTTCAGTTTCAAGTGCTACTCAGAGTCATACTTTGATTCACAATGGACAATGGGGGCTTTGGACAGTTTGGTTTCACAGCAGTTATTTTGGGTTTCGGGATAAAAAAAATCCATAGAGACAATCCATGTAGCATCTTCAGGAATTTCAACACTTTACAATTTGTGTTTGAATCTAGTTCGATCAGAGTGTTGTGAACGTTATGAAGGTAACTCTCCAATATTTACCTTTAAAGGAAATATTGTATTTTGTATAAATTCATTTGGGTTTTTAAATTCAAGAAGTTTGTAGTGCAGTAAAAGTCAGATAAGGGATTACAGGTATTGATTTGTAAACGATCTGACATGAATAACTTGATCTTATTATATGATATTATACAACTATGACTAACTAGGCAGCTCATTCTCTTTCTCTTAGCAACACTGTCTTTAAACATACAACACACTTTGGGGTAGAAGTGTAAAAGTGAGGTCAGAGGTCAAATGTGACATGATATTTGGATGCAAACTATAATGTGGTATTTAGAAGATATACATGTCACATATACATGTAAATATGATTTTCTATATGCCAATATGTTTTTGATACAAACAATGGCAGTAAGAAACTGTTTTAAATAGCGTCATTATCAAATTTCACTTTCAGATCAATCTGTTGATGTTGAAGGAGAGGTCAGAGGTCAACATGATATTTTAACTCTTTATATGGTACTTTATATATATTGGGAATACACACTGAACTTGTAAGATTCATAGTTTCTAAGACATAAAGCTTTTTGTCAGCTTGGTAAAAAAAAAAAATCATGGAGCTGATTTTAAAGATCTTGGTGTTACATTGAGCAGTGTCCAAGTCTTTCAGTCAGCTCCACTTGTCGTGACGAGATGGTGATGGGCAAAATGTCCAAGTTGAGGTTTCAGAATATTAGTTGACAAACCAGTGGAGGCATCTATATCTATTTTTTAATCTTCGGTATCACTGTTGTCTCTTACAAGGGAACATGGAAATCTTGGATCCATATTAGGCTTTTTAATGTAATCATATTTTTTCCCCTTTTACACTTAAAAGATCATGTTAGCTTCCAGGCTCATTGGTATTTCCCCTCACTTTGCCACTGGTTTGCTCTACTGCATGTTTCAGTTAAAGTCTTTGAAAAACAAGCCAATATGATTGGCTTCCATTTGAGTATTTATGCACAATCGCTTTAGTCTTGTGCATAAATTCATCACACAGGCTGCTTGCTCATCCAGGACTTCCTTTAAAACAGAAACATTTATAACAGAGTCGAGTTTAAATCGAGGCTGAGCCTAAAGAAGTAAAAGAATTTGAAACCAGACAGTGAAGTAATGCTTCAAAATATCAGGAGCGCCAATGGGTAAATCAAAGTGTGATAATCCAGTTCTGACCAATGCAAAGGAACTATCTTCAGCTGCTCCCTTATTTCCCAAGGGGTTACCACTGCGGATGGATCCACATATTTGATTTGGCACAAATTTTACGCTGGCTGCCGTTCCTGATGCAACCCTCCTGTTTATCCGGTACTAGGATTACACCAGCTTGCGACCCCTGAGGCTGGGTTCATGTCTCCTCCTGGTCTAGAACTGGGAATCTTTCATGTGTAAGGCAAATGTGGTAATCACTACACAACAGAGCATACACACAGTATATATTTTTAAAAAATGCACAAAACAGGTTCTTTACAGTATAAACACAAGTTTCCTTCTTAACAAAGCTGAGGTTTCAATAGTGAACAGATATTTGGGTGGAGCACCAATTTAATAAATCCACTTCATAAGCCTCTCAGCTCAAAAGCATGCCGTATTGTAACGCTTTGAGGCCTGCATTTTTGGTACTTTGCCTCATCATGACCTTTTCCGGCACCATCAGTGTAGAACTGCAGCACCTGCTGTTGGTCGCGAAGGGTTAAAGTAGATAAAGCAGCTTGCACAATGATTAGTTTTGGAGAAAATCCTCAAACGGGGCCGAGATAATCTCTTTTTTAATATAACGGCACATTTGCAGCCACATTTATATACAGCATAATAATATCACACGAGTGAACAAGCTCATATACATGCACGTTCACACACATGGATGCCCACATCTTAGCCCACCTACACTGTGACCTTATATTTGCTTAATGAGGAGCTTAGTGAGGTGTGTGTGTGTGTGCGGTCATTGTGTATGTGTGTTTGTGTTAGATACACCCCAGTGAGTACAGCATGAGTGCAGAACTCAGTAGTGCATAACTGTATACTGTACTGTAGTGCAGTCAAAATGTACAGAAAAAAACCTGCTACATTTATCACAAATAACATTTAAGCAAACAAATCTGTTTAAATAAATCAGTTAATCTAGCTGCATTTTCACCATCTTAGTTTGACAATGTCTTATGTCACAGATTAAACATCTTGAGAACTAAGTAGTTTACTTTCTTGCCTTGAAAGCTGCTGGCGTCTCCTTTAAACGAGGGCTCTGATGTGATGAAACCCCTTTTTAAAAGCTTTAATGAAGCCTCGAGTCTCTTTGTCTTTTTGGAAACTTTGCACAATAAATCCATACCGACAGATGCGGTAATGAAGGTGTTCTCTGGTCACATATGCAATTTTCAATGCCTGAAACGCCCCTGTTGTTGTTAGCGTAGCTCTTAGCAATCCCATGATGCCTTGTTTGGTTGGAACATGGCCATCAGTGGCTGTGTTACAAACCTGCCAAGTAATTAAAAGGGCTAACTGGACATCTGAGTTGCAACTCATTGCATGGAATAACAGCAGATTGACCTCATTCTCTATAGACCTGCACTTTCAGGGTAGTGAAAGCTTAATGAATAAATCAGCATAGATGCAATGAATAATATGTACATTCTCCTTTACAGATGTCTATAATATTGTAAGCTGTGTGCTCAGGGTGTGTTGAGCATTCATAGATATACATACTTATTATTCAGGCTATTTTTTAACTAAAACCTGGTTGTTCTGAAAACAGATGGTACGTTACAAACCTGAAGCCAGACAAACATTACTACACAGGAAATAATCACTTCGATCTAACTGCTTTGAATTCTTGTTTAACTTCATCAGTTAAAGTTATGGGCTCGTTCTCCACCTCTTTGCACTCGCATTTTGAGCGTAGTTTGTTTTGCGAAAAAGAGACAAATCATACATCAATCAACATTAAATATGTATTTCACTGATAGCATTAGGATTAATATTATCATTCCATTTTTTATGCTTTTATCACAATCTCTACTGGGAAAGATAATGCATTGAAACATATCTGTGGCAGTACTCAAATGAACATGGCAACGACTGCTTCAGTGAGTGTTTAAACTAGTTTAAGAGAAACCCAAGCAAAAACAAAAATCTTTTTCATCTGGTGATCACAAAACAATCATAAACAACTATAAAAGTTTAGGCAGGGAAATATAATACATTACTAAAATAGGGCAGCCATTATTTTTTATTTAAATCCTAATTGAATTGCATTGTGTTATCATTGTATTAAAAGCTTATGTTTGATTGCTCTTTTGCATCAGTGTGTGCATGCTTTGTTCAGATGACAATGAGTGACGCTCGCGTCTGTTGGACATTTGCTGTCGGGCTGCAGAATTACTTGCAGAAAGCCGACTTCAGCTGTGTCTGCTTGAGAACTTGATCAATAAGACACAAAGCAGTCTAGCTGCTAGCTGGCAACATGGTGGGCTGGTGGGGTGAATACGTGTGAGTAGTGATGACTCTACCTCTCAGACTGTGTTTGGTGCATTACTGTTGTGTGTGTGTGTGTGTGTCCCTGTGTGCTGCTGTGTGTGTTTGCTGCAGTGCCCCTGCTGAAGGGCGAACAGTAAGGCCCTGGTCAGCATGATGTAGACCTCCTGGGACGTCCTGGGGTTTTTGGATCAATACCTTTCCTCCTGCATCTCCCTGCATCACTGTTCTCATCCCTCCTCACCCCGTGGCTTGACTTTGGGCTATTTATGGTATCTCTATGGATTAACAAGACCCTAACAATCAATGGGCCAAACTTACTATCACTGTACTCCCCCTCCACTTCTCACTTTGTATCTCTGCTTGTGTCAGCTCCTTTTCTCTGGAAAACTTTTAGTCCTTATATTTTTCCCTTGTTGTCCTGAAATGTTCAGAGCCAAGAGAAGTGTAATCTCAGGACACTGTCACATTCACGCTGCCCCACAAATAGGAGCAAAAATGAAGGGAAAGTCTTTTTCCAATGCACATGCAAGGTGATGCAAACTGTGTTTGTATGAGGATTGTCACATTGTCCTTTTGCTGTTGAAGTAGCACATTTAAGTCGATTGTTTGTTCAGTTTTTTTGTTTTTTCACCCTTCTGTGGCTCACTATGACAGCAGAGAACATACTAGAGGAAAACTTTGTCACCCACAGCAATTTGGCGTCAGAAATAACAATTCTAATAGGCCTATCCAGACCACATCTTAAAAAACGTGCTGGTGTAATTGTGCTGTTTTTGCGACTTTATGTGTCAAAGTCGCACTCAGATCAGCCTTTTCACATAGTATTAAACCTCTTTTTATATATGTTTTTAAATGGTTTTCCTTTCAACCAGGGATTAATCCAATCCAGACTCTTGTTATAAAATGCCCAGGGAAAAAATATATTTAAAGGGATAGCAGAGTCTGTTTTGCATTCACTCTTGCATAAATAACCGAGCTGCAAATACTCGAAAAATGACAGCTAGAAGTTTGATTAGTACCATTCATGACAAATGAAGAATGGATTTTCCTAAACAAATCTCTTTCCAAGCTGAACTGTGCACAAGCTGTGTGACGTACTACCCTCATTAAAATACCAAAAAACTGGTTGGTCATCTCTGTGGAGTTCAGCATGAACCCAGTTATGTAGCAACCACCACCTGTAGCTCGAAGTTAGAGTCAGATTTAGCAACCAAGACACTGAATCATGAAAGATTAATTAAAGAAATACTGAAAATAATTAATTTTTCAGACTTTCAGAAGTTAAATTCTGATGCTTTTTGTTGCTGTAGACTACTTTGGACTATTGTGCGAACAAAGCCAGCTGCTGGTCATTTGCGGTGATCGTTGCTCTCTCTCGATTGTACAATGTGCATTTGGTAAATTATGTAATAAAAGCAGGGATTAACATAATGTTTAATAAATGCATATCTTCGCACATCTATTTCTTTTACAGTTTCAAGCTACCTCCACTGTTTATACTAAGGCAGCCTGATCAGATGCTGGCTCTTTGTGGTTTTAAAGGTGACTTTTTACATAATATATAAAAATAAACACATCGCTTCACATCCAGCTCTAATTTAGATTGCTATCCTTCCAATCTAAGCAAAATATAAAACACCACTGAGCCACACACACTTCCAGACTGCATCTGATGTTGTTATTCATAAATCTATGGACGCCGTGGTTTGCTCTTCTCTGTAACAATAGTGCCGAGTTGAGCACAATGGCACCCTGACCCCTTTTCCTTTAGCGGCAATCCCGATTAGCTAAGTGACAATCTTCTCCCGTGCCATTGTTAGTGTATTAGTGTCTTGAATCCCTGTGGAGGCCAATAACTCAGCTCAGCTAATCACTCACAGATGACTATCGTTCAGTTGTCCATTGTTACAAGCTAGTGGGGTAATTGTGTTTATGTGTGTGTCTATGTGTATGTGTGTGTGTTGGACTGAGGTGATGAAGAGACTGAGGAGGGAAGGTCTATTACAGTACGTGCACTGCAGCTGTTTTTGCCACCGTGTAGCTTCTCAAAGGTATCAAGGTATCACTGCAGCTCGCCTGTAGACCTGACATTTGAAAAATCGAAGCAGCGTGCTCCCTGACGGTGATGTTGGACCAAAAGTTCTAATTAAGTCTTTGATTTGTCCTTTTCATGTACAAACATAGATAAATGATGATTTTTTTAAGCATGCACATTTTTATCTGTTTTCAGGGTAACCCTGAAATGATTACACTTTATGTTTTCTCATTAATCTCATTAATATATCAAAAAAAATGAAGCAAAAACAGGTTTTTGGACTGCTTTTTAATGTCAGCATCATCAACATCAATCTGTTCTTCTCAGCAGGATGGTTGAAAGGAGAATGAATGGGGAGTGAAGGTGCACAGCCATATTCAGGTCCTTTTTTCAGAAATCCTGCATTTTGTTCATGGAGCTTTTAGAGATTTTGGAGTTTTTCTCAATACAGCCCTTGTGTTTTCTTGGCTAATATGTTGTGGTTGTCTTTTGTTGAAACGTAAACACCAAAATGGTGCGCTTGAAGCTTGAAGCTCCTAAGGAAGCACAGACTGGAGCCACTCCTATTTTGCATTTAGAGGAACCCACTGAAGTGGTCTGAGCATCCGATCGGATGTTTTCACTTTCATTAAAAGTAACTGGTAGAAGATCATGAGGTAGCCCGAGAACAGGCTTGATAGATTATATCTCATTTGTCCAGGAAAAAGAGAGGATGTCAGTGGTGCAAGGGCAGGAGTAGAGAGAGTAAACAGCAGAGCAGTGAGTGTCCTGATTTCAGACCACTGTAACAGCCACTGTTACCAGGGTTGAGGTTACTTAATTACTCCCTGGAGAAAGTAATTCGTTACACTACTCGTTACATTACTTATACATTACTTCATACGACGACCTGAAATGCATAAAAACCATAACCCCACATGCTAACGCATCAATCTCTTAATGAGGACACACACGTTTAAATTTGAACATAAAGCGAAGTTTGAAACCAGAGCAAAGAGACTTCAAAGTAATTGCCACAGTGATTATACTGTAGAAACATGTACAGGTGTAAAGGAGGCTTTAAGCCTAACTGCCCTTCATTGTCTTTGTTACCTGTTCAAATTCAGGCTCTGGCTGCTTGGCTGGGCTCAGCATGCACTCAACTTTAAGGCCATTCTTGATTCTTGACTAGTTTGTGTTAACGTGCTGTCTGTGCAGCTGCTTGCGGAGAGCTGATGTTGTATTTGCAAGAAAAAGACACCTTTCATATGTTTTTCTTTCCATTTGCTCGGCATGCGGGTAACTGAAGAACCTTTGTAATGAAAGTGATTATGTAATTGTAACTGTAATCTGATTACTGAATTTAGTGCAGCAATGTGTTACATTATTGTGTTACTGAAAAATGTAGTGTGACACGATTAGACACGATTAACATGTTTACACCCAACACTGAAGATAGCCGTGTGTGTGTGTGTGTGTGTGTGTGTGTGTGTGTGTGTGTGTGTGTGTGTGTGTGTGTGTGTGTGTTGTGTGTGTGTTAAGTAGCAATACACAGCTGCTTTGATCTCTGAGTTTATATCAGATACAGATTTCTGTATATTAGAGCGGAGGTTCTGGCAATTGATTGCATAGCTATGCAGGAAGTTAGACAGTTGATTGCCAGAAGGTTAAATTAAGTCATCACTTCAAAAGTAATAGATGTCACTGAGTAATTTCCTGGTATGTGTGACATCTACCTTAGCAGCTGCCCAGACTGTAACAAAAGGATATTTGTATTTCCCTAATCCGAGAAACCACGACCACTGAACTGGAGGTTGTAATAGGTCAAATACTTTGAACATGAATCAAACTTCAGAACAAATAAATCCCTGCTGTAACAACCTTGAAATGTTAGTTTACAATAGGACTACAGGTACATTTAAGTTCTTTCTGTTCCCATGTGTTAAATAAAAGTAGAACGAAACAAACATTTCCATTTCCAGTCTGTCACAAACTGTTGTACATGTTGTATTTGAAACACAATATTCCGTTTAACTTGCAATTAACTTTTATTTTAAATTATTCATTGTTTTTTTTTAGGGTTTTTTTTATGCAGCCATATATGATAAATGACACTACTTTGAGTAGTGGCATTTATCATATATGGCTGCACATTACAAAGACATTATATATAACATGTACAAATTAAGGTTCAAGAATTTATTAACTACAATGCTTCTGGAAAAACACCTCATACATATGAACCATTATTAAAACTGCTATTTAGAAAAAGGTGACCTCAGAGTCTGAAAGGTCAATACAAACTAGCCTTAAACCAACATTGTATCTCATGGCCAGCAGGGGGCGACTCCTGTGGTTTCAAAAGAAGTCTAACTATATAAAAGTCTCTGAGAAAATTATCTCACTGCTCACTACATTTATTACCTGTAGAAACATTTTTTCTTGTGAGTTTATGGGCTCAGTTACAAGTTTAGCATCTTTTTAAAATACAAAATGAATTCATAAATCATGATCGTGATTGCAATAGTCTCACCTTGACCTGGTCGCACAGGTGGCTGCTTGTACTTCATCTTGGTTCTCCTGGAGGTTTCTTACTGTTAAAAGGGAGTTCTTCCTCCCCACTGTCGCTCAGTGCTGCTCATAAAGGATCATCTGATTGCTGGGTTCCTCTCACCAATATTGCCCTTACCTTCCACTATAAACCATTTTAATGCAACTATGGTTATGGTTTGTTGCTATATAGATATGACTGAAGTAAACTGAATTACAGCAGTGTACACTTTGGGAAGGGGCAAACCTGTGATTGGTAAGTTACTACTGTCTATGTGTGCAGTGTCCCTCAGCCTCTCACTCGCAACGTGGTCACCATCTCTCAAGTTGAGGCATCAAAACTGAAGTTCACAAACTTCAGAAACATTGTTCTTAGTTAGATTGCTGTGCTGTTAAATTAGCCGGTACAACATCACAGTCTTTGGCTCCTGTTGGTCTCAAACTGAAACACACATTTGTTACACTTCAGCACATTGTGATTCTGGTCATGGTTTGGCTTTGGGTCTTTGTGTTTGAACTTTACAAGCATGCACTAAGATGGTCAACAGAAATGCAATCATTTTCACTTTTTATAACAGAATTAGCATTTGATAATAACTGGAAAATGTTCTCTTACTTCCAGCTGTATTTTGGGGCGACATCGCATTAGATGAGGAAGACCTGCGCATGTTCCAGATTGACAGGACGATAGACCTGACACAACACACACACATGCACACACACTCTCGACAGGGGCACACATCTGGTAAGTGGACTCACTCTAACTGTGACTTTTCTTTGAAACTCTCTCATTACCCATCAGTTGCAGAGTAGAGTAGCTTGAAAAGGAAGGAAGTAAACAGGAGGTCACCTGAGGACAACAGGATCTGTCATTGTCTAATTTTTCTTTTCTTTTTTTTTTGTTTGTCAGGTGGAATCGAGGAACATGAAACTCTGAAGAAGAGAGGGTCTTTATACCTTCTGCTAGAAAGAATACGTAGGTTTGGTTTTGGTAAGCAAACTAAAATTCATTAAAATTCATCGAATGCTGTTTTTCAAACTTTAAGGATCTACATGAAACCTGCTGAGTCTGCATGATGGAGCTTAGGGACTTTATTTAACTTACTTTGTTAGTCATTAATGTTTGTGGAACTGGATGACCTAGACAGCCTATTGGTTTTCTTTTCAAGCAAAATTTATTTTTCCCTTGCAACTGCAGCCAAGAAAAAAACAATAAAGACACAGTAAAGCATTTAAGATACATAAATTAGGCTACAGTCCCAGTGAGATGAACTTTTTTCATTTAAATTTAATAGGAATCGTTCTGGTGATATGCTGTGTCATGTGAAAGAAATTTTCACAGGACATTTTACAGTCCTGCAAACAACTAAGACCACCGATGATTCCTTAGCTAGGAGAACCACCTTTAGCAGCAATAATTTGAGTAATCATTATCTGTATGACTTTATCAGTCCTTCGCATTGTTGGGGAGGAATTTTGGCCCACTCTTCATAACAACGTCTCTTTCACTTCTTTGAGGTTTGTGGGCATTTTGCTTATGCAAGCTCTCTTAAGGTCCCACCATAGCATTTCAATCGGGTTGAGGTCTGGACTTAGACAGCATCATTACAACGCCTTGATTCTTTTCTTTTTCAGTCATTCTTTTGTAGATTTCATGTGGTGCATGAGATCATTATCCTGTTGCATGACCTAATTTGGGTCGAGCTTTAGCTGTCAAACAGATGGTCTCACATTTGACTCTAGAATACTTTTGTATACTGGAGTTCGTGGTCTACTAAGTGACTGCAAGGTGTCCAGGCTGTGTGGCTGCAAAACAAGCCCAAATCATCACTGCTCCATCACAGTGCTGACAGCTGCTGTGAGGTGTTTTTTGGTGATATGCTGTATTTGGTTTTCTCCAAATGTAGTGCTCTGCATTATGGGTAACCATCTTCATTTTAATTTCATTTGTGCAAAAGACATTGTTCTATAAGTTTTGGGGTTTCTCCTGGAGATCCTTCTAAACAAGCCACACTTGTTCTCTTTCTAAGTGTAACTGTCATGAACTTTAACGTTTAACACGTTAGGGCCTGTAGAGTCTCAGATGTAGCTCTTGGGTTTTTTGCAGTCCAAGCATTGCGGGGTCATCCAGGTTGTGGCACTTCGTTAATACACAGCTGAATGCTCCAGACCAGCAAACTGCCAAAAGTTCTGGTTTTATGGAGGTGCTCACACTTGCTCATGATCAGTTACTTAAGTGCATTTAATTAGCAGCACCTGGCTGCTATTTCAACCCTTAATTCCAATAGAAGCAGTAAGGCTGTACTACGTTTTTCACCCTTCTGCAGTTTAGTTTTCCTTTGTGACACAGTGAAATATGTCATGTTTCACAGATTGCTGTGAAAGCTCTCTTTTTCACATGGCTGTAACTACACCATAAACTTTTATGAGGGCCCACTCATGAAAACCAAAGTCATACCACAAATCAGTGACAAGCTGATTTTTCTAGAAGAAGCACCAAATAATCACATCGTAGAAAGTAACGACCATGGTAGCTTGTTAGAAAAGTGCCTTTTCCTTCCAAGAATCCTCAGACAACTAGCTCATCTTTCTGGGATGATTTTAAATTGAAATTTCACCAAACCCTAAAAGCCTGTTTTGCTGTTTAGGCAAATGAAGTGCTTCACAATGAGGAAATAGAGACACCAGAAGCAGATCTAGAGACTGAATCCATTACAAGTTTACTTGTTTTCAGTTCTTCCACGTGTTGATAGACCTGACAAAGCTGCAACACAACCTCTGGTCTACACACTGATATCTGGCACCACTGAAAGTTTGCTATACTTTTATTTTTAGAACTTGACTCACTGTAACGTTGTAAAAGTCTGTAAACGAAATGTTCAGTAAAAAGTAAAAAGCTGCATTGCATTAGCATAACTACATTATGTCTGTTTGAGTTTTATTACTGTGGGCCTTTAAAACAAACTGTGAAAGGTCAAATATAACAAGAAGCATCATTATCCAATACTGTGGAAGCACATTTATGACCTCATATTTATAACATTTATTAGGTTTGAACACAACACTTAATTAATTGTGGCTTTTCCTCTCACCATTCTGTTAGACTATCTCCCCAAAAATGACAGCAAGGGAGCTGCCAGTCCAAAGAGCCAAAGTGGGAAAGCTGGGAAGAATGGAAAGTTTGTGAAAACTCGTATTCCTCGAGCAGCCACTTCCCGAGCTGAGAGGATATGGCCTGGAGGAGTCATTCCCTACGTCATAGGAGGAAACTTCACTGGTAAGCAACTCCGCTGGACGGCTGCCCGATCAGCAGTAAAACACACACTCATGAGTGATTGTGTAAAAGGAGGATGTAAAATTTGTGTGTTTCAGGCAGTCAGAGGGCCATGTTCAAGCAGGCCATGCGCCACTGGGAGAAACAGACATGTGTGACTTTCATTGAGAAGACAGATGAAGAAAGCTACATAGTCTTCACCTACAGACCCTGCGGGTTGGTTTGGAAATGTGTGTCTGTTTGTGATTGTGTGTGTACCTAGAGTTCACAAGTGACCTTGTCACACAGAGAGACGATGTGGTCACTCAACAATAGCTCTACTTTCCTTCCTGTCCTGCTCCTGTTTCCCCATCCCACCAATCACGGCGCTTGGCTTAAGTGTTTGTATGTTCGTGCAGTTTTTTTGTTCATATTCTGCAGAAGTGCATTGTTCTGTCGAGTGGCAGCGCGGTGGGTCAGAGTGTGTTTGTACAGTGGTGACACTTCAACTGACTGGATGGGAGGTTTTAGGGTGCCTGAGATCAGGGCATTTATCGCTCTGAGATAGTGTTGTGCACATGGTTGAAAGAGTAGGATATCCAGCTTCAACTGTGACTTTACAGAGTTGGTGTAAAAATTACCTAGAAACAATTCTCATTTAACAAGTATTAATAATGTAAAAATGCAGAATACACACTCGTTCCAGCTTTTGCTTATATGACAAAGTGTTTTATAGATGCAAAATTGGAGCTTTTGACTTGGAGTAACAAAAATTTTAAATCATGTTTTTGAAACAAGGATTTTCACAGTGTATAGATTTTTTTTTATCCAATGTTCTGCTAGCACCACACAATTTTACATTAAGAGACTGTGTAGTTATTACAGTATGTGTACATAGATTATTATTAACGCTCATTATCCCATTTTCCTTCCCACTGTCACCAAGTGCTTGTTAATAGGGAGTCGTCTGATTGTTGGGGTTTTCTCTCCATTAGTGCAGGGTCTTTACCAATATAAAGTACCTTGCAGTGACTGTTGTTGTGATTTGGTGCTGTATAAATACAATTTAATGTATTTTTTTTGTCTTTGTTTAGTCAGAGTTAAACATATTTACGTATTTTTTTAGTTTTTATTGCAATAGGAAAGAAACCAGTGCCTTTGCATTAGCCTTGGGTTACCTGCCCAACCCAGTGAGTTAAATCAACACCCATGTTTAATATAGTTTATAGCGGTTTTTATTATTAAAATTGAAGCATGATTTACAATCACAGCATAGGTGGGTCACAGACATGACATCCCATAACTCTCCCTGCGATAACAGCGCACAAAAATTTGACCAAATTTAAAAAGAAGATCATAACATTTTCTAAGACTTGCTTCTGACTGCTGAGTCATTTGAACTTTTAACACTTATTTGAGCAATTATTTTGATGCATTACGAAATTTAACCTTACCTCAACATTCAAGCTGTATATATAGATGTGTAGAGTCAAATTTGATTTAAAAAAAAAAAAAAAAAAACGCTTAGAAATTTTCAGGTTTTAAAAAGCTTTTGTTTCCCTCTTGTATGAGCAACATTATTGTTTTGGAATTCAGTTCAGGATTCTTTTAGTGTCTCTTGTAATATTTTTTGTAGTTTTAATTTGGTTTCTCTTTTGGTTTGAGTTAGTTATAATACCCTTGGTGACTGTGGCAAAGTCACATCTTGAAACACTTTTTCTTTATGGCTGGAGAATTAAATACAATCACATGCTTGCTTGCAGACTCTCGGTACCTTTGGACATTTTCTTGCAAACATGTTAACAGACTGTGGTATCAAACCTCGTAGACTAAACTGTGTCCATGGCATCATGAATCAAAAGTACTGAAGCACATTTAAAGGAAAAGTTAACGGGAGACAATAAACGTCTCCCATTTTAGAGCAATTGTAATTTATATGTGAAGTTTTTGGACAGTGTTTTTGTGTAAAGAAGGAATTTAACTTGTGGTTTTCTTTTTCTGAAATCGTGAAAGACATCTTTATAATTCTCCAATGAAGTGCTTAAAAAGAAATTGCATTTTTGATATCTCCAGCCATGCAGCCACAAGCATCAAAAATACTTCAAACCATAGTAAATAAATGGTTTCTTCTTTTTTTTCCTAATGATAATATTTGTTGCCTGATGAAGCTCAAAATGTTATACATGGATGAGTCCAAATGAGTTAGCTTTTAAATGTAAAAACCAGCAGGTGAGGAAAATATCTATGCGTTAACTGGTGATGTCACTTGCCTCGTGTTCTGTGATTGGTTGGCTGCATTAGGCACTTTAAGCTGATGTCTAAGTACCCTGCAGGTTGGATGTGCAGTGGGGATGTGTGTAAATCAGACAAACAAGGACACATAAAATAAAAATGCACACATAACCACAGTACATGTACATCTGTTGTGTGTTTGTATGAATTTACTGACAGTTCCTCCCCCCCCCTCCACCCCCACCCAAAAAAGCAGAGAGTGAGACTGTATCTACTCCAGTGACTCCTGATCCTTACCGTGCAATCAGCTCACTGGATAACTTTAATCAGATTTGTTAGCCTGGCACGAATGTCTCTGCTACCCAGCAAAAGAGAAGGAAAGCGTGTGTGTGTGTGTCTATGTGCATGCGTGTGTTCTGAACAGCGATATGTGAATTCTCACAGCGTTGGGTTATGAAACCGCAGCATTATCAGAGTGTTTTATGTACCTAAATCCTGCCGCGTTTCCTCTTGTGGATGTAGTGGAGGCCAGGAAATCCTGAAAAGATGTGTGTGCGTTAGTGTGTGTGTGTGTGTGTGTGTGTGTGCGTTTATTGTTACTTGAACATAACACTGCAGATTCTTATTTCCACTGCCAACTGTGTAGTAAATTACCTATCTCTCTGCTATCAACTTCCTACTAATCCTCATTAGGTGTTGTTCCTATGTGGGTCGTCGTGGAAACGGGCCCCAGGCCATCTCCATAGGAAAGAACTGTGACAAGTTTGGCATTGTGGTGCATGAACTGGGCCACGTCATTGGCTTCTGGCACGAACACACGCGGCCCGACCGTGACGATCACGTGACCATCATCCGGGATAACATCCAACCAGGTGAGACCTATTATTAGACACCTGTGGTCTCTGCTGGGATCAATCAGGTTGTTTCTAGACACAGACAAACAGCAACGCTTCTAGACCGAGTGTGTGCGTTTCCAAATTCACACTCAGTCTAGAAGCTGAGTGAGTGTGAATGAGCCTTTTAATGACTGTGAAGTCACCTGGACCACTCTCACCAGTCTGTCACTTCTGCTCAAACACACCTCTCTGCACCACAGTGTAATCTGACAGGTGTGAAATCAAATCACACAGCAGTATCTCAGACCTGACCCATGGCTTTATTTAGAAGCAAATCAGAGCTTTCACCAATTTTGCTCTGCTGGACTTTAAGTATTTGAATAAAAACCCCAGGATACCCTTTCTGTTCACATTTAGTCTTTTTATTTTTTTTATAGATGTGTTGCGCAGGCTGTTTGCTTGTGCACTTATGAAAGCAAACTAAGTAGTTACAGTCTGACTGTTGATAAAACTAAAACCTCCTCATGCTGCTACATCTGCATGTGTGCAAATATTTGTACGTATGTGTGTGTTTGTACGGCGTGCGTGGAATTTCTGGTTCCCAGGCCAGGAATATAACTTCCTCAAGATGGAGCCAGGGGAGGTGAACTCTCTTGGGGAGCCATATGATTTTGATAGCATCATGCACTACGCCAGGAACACCTTCTCACGGTAAGCAGTGGTTTGAATTTCAAAAATTTTGATATGCCAAGATTGATTTTGTTATTAACAGTAAAGTCTGGGCTTTTTCTGTGTTGTGCTGTTGTTGTTTTGTTTGGTTTTATTATGTTAGCTCCAGTCTGTCTTTCCGTGCGCAAACATCAGCTATGCATAAATTAAACACTCTACCTGACTTACATAGTAACACAACAAGAAACACTGTGAACCAGCGTGGGTATAATTGCCAATTAACAATTTTTAGGTGTCCTGCCCACATGTCAAAAGCTTCTTTCTCACATGATCTCTACATAACGTCAGGAGAATCAGGTTGGGACCCTGTCCAAAGTTGATCTTTTTCACATGCAGTACACAGCAGGAAATAGTTCCCACTGCCATAAATGCTCCGTTTGATTCAGGAGATGCTGCTGCTGGAGGCAGCAGGACACAGAGCTCTAGCTTTGGAACCACCTGATTGCACAATTCTTACATCTGTTCAGCTGGGCATCATACATTGCTTACACTAGGTAGCTGGCAGGCTAAAGCTTGTTTAATGTCCAGTCTGATTGCTGCGCAAGTTTATGATGTCAAATGAACCTCAGAGGGGCGTCTAGAAAAGTGCATGAGTGAAAATGGCAAACTCTATTGTAACGCAAACTATTTTCACCTGTCATTACCCTGCTCTCTTCTTCAATATGTCATGTATTTCATACTGTTTGTTTTTGCTTTGCAACTTGATTTTTATGATTTGCTTTGCATTTGAAGCATATTTGTGCCCTACTGAGCTGTGCTTGTGTTGACTTTGACAACTATAGCACATTTACTTCATCTGAAATCGGATGTGTTTACATGATGCAGTGAAGCTGATGGAAGCCTTTCAGAATTAAGAAATCTTTTCCAATTTTTTTTATACATCTGCACCATTTAAAATGGTGAAAAAAGTTTGGATTTGGCAGCAGAAAGTGTCATGGGTTTACTTTACATTTTTTCCGACTGAGGATGCGTTTTAATCTGCGCCATACCCGCTTATATAAGCCCTCCCATTCCCCAGTCAGCTCCATTGCATGTGTTAGAGAAAATGCAAAACTGCAATGGTGGGGTGATAAGTGTTTGCTTGTCCATACTGTTAGATTGTTGTGTAATTTTACTGATGTGTTGCAATGACATATTACATGTTGTCTCTTTTCTCTTCCCTGAAGCGGGATGTTCCTCGACACCATCCTTCCATCCAGAGATGAAAATGGGGTCCGGCCTGCAATTGGTCAGCGGACCAGGCTCAGTAAAGGAGACATTGCACAGGCAAGAAAGCTGTATAGATGTCCAGGTACAGATGCTTTTACTTTCAGTCTGCAGTGTGTCTGTGCATGTTTGTTGTGTGTCAGTGAATGTGAGTGCTGTCGTCATAGCGCGTACACAAAAAAATTACTTCTGTTTATCTGCTTACGTCTTTGGCGTAAGACTGACCCGGCCCTCCATCCTCCAGGGTCTGGACATGAAATTGAGTAATATGTTTTGTCTTTTCATGTGATGCTTCCCTCCATTTTTTCGGCGTCTTTTTCTCACACACACACATTTCAAGTGCACGCCCGTGCTTGTCTGGCGTTCCTCTGGTCCCCGGTGAGTCGTTCTAATGTGATCTGGATCTGTTCTCACAATGAAGTGCAGCGATGTCACAAAGGCTTATAACTGCAAATGATGCCATTACTTTTGACCACATATGAAAACACACAGATGCACAAACACACAGTTATGTCCCCAAGTCTATGAGGCATCATCAGTTCAGCCAGCTAACGTCAAAATCGTCACCCGGGCCTGGGTGTGAGGTCTGACGAGTATGCATGCCAACAGTTTAAACAATTTAAACTGTTGGCATGGCGTTGGTCATTTCCATTACGTGTACTGTTCTCACAAATTGACATTGCAAAATCAATGCGTATCTCTAAAGCAAAAGAGTCAGCATTACAGACAGAAGAGCTGCTCTGGTTTCATTGTAGAAACACAGTAAAATTTACTGATCCTTTAATGATCCTATTTCTGCACCTGCACCTGGATATCTATTAAACTGTTAAGTGCAGTGTGTTATTGTGCAATTTGCAACAGCACACTAAAGTCCAGCTATATATGCTGGCAAACTTCAGCTATAGCAGGTATGTGATGAAAGTACTGTGGAGTAGTTGGCTGAATAACTGAACACTGAACACAATAAGCTCTGTGTTTCATGATCTACTGAGTGTGGGACACAATAAATGACATATTTAAATAAAACCACCGTATTATTATATTAATGTATGTATTCTGTTAGTATATTACTGTTGACATATACAGTACTGTGGAAAAGTTGTGATTTGCTCTTCATTTCTTTGCATTTTGCTTCCAGGGAGCCAGTTTAAGGAGAAATTAGAAATATTTTTTTATTTAAAAAATAATTTAAAATTATTTTTAATTTCTTTCAAAGATTTATTTTATTGGACATTAGCTGCTTTTTAACAACCCATTTTTAGTCCAGTCTGTGTACTTGACCATTTTCAGAGGAATCATGTTGGTTAATTCACTTAAAACTGATCTATTAATCATTTAAGCATAAAATGTGCCTTAGCACATGTCCTATGTCTTTATTTCAATTTATGAAGAAATGCCAATGATAACACAGTTTGAGTTCAGATTGTGTTTTAAGGCATAAAATAGTATTTTTGCACTAATAACGTGCTAATTAAAAACATAAGCTGAAAACTTGGTGTGCAGTGTGTCCCTAAATAATTTGAGGAAACTGAATAAGTAGAGGACAGAAAAAGAAAATAAAAAAAAGTATCTGAAACTCATGGATTCACTAAATAGTAATATAAAAAATCCAGCAAAGAGCTGACACAGGACCTGCAGCTGGACCTTTAGTTGATCCATCTACCCAGTCTCACCAGAAATGCTCTCAGTTGAAGGATGGCTGTCAGGAAGCCATTCTTAAGGAAGGGAAATGGAGAGAAAAGGCTGATGTTTGCCAAATTACACAAGAACTGGAATGAAAGTCAGTGGTAACAGGTCTTATGGATTGATGAATTCAAATGTGTTTCATCCCCAAGTCTATGACGTGTCAAACAATTCAGCCAACTAATGTGAAATTTGTCACTCGGGCCTACTTAAGACGTGTGAGATCTGACCTGTGCGTGTGCCAGCAGTTTACACAGAACCACAACGGATGGCGGTGGTCATTTGATGTAAGCGTCATCTCACAAATTTAAAGGACCGGTGCACACACTACACAAGATTCAGAGCTGCATATGCCATACCTACATGTAAATGCAGTCTCATTTGGGGTGGCTGTGGCTCAGGTGGTAGAGCAGATCAGCTACTGATCGGAAGGTCGGTGGTTTGATTCTTGGCTTCCCCGATCTGCATGTCAAGTATCCTTGGGCAAGATACTAACCCCAAATTGCCCTCTGATGCGTTCATCGGAGTACGAATGTATGTGAATGCAGGTTAGTTTGCACTGTGTTTAGAAGTGCTTGTACGAATGGGTGAATGAGGCATGTTGTATAGAGCGCTTTGAGTACTCCGGGAGAGTAGAAAAGCGCTATATAAGAATCAGTCCGTTCCATTTACCATTCATTTACTGATACACCTGAACACACATATATTACAGTTTAAAAGACATCAAACTAACTTAATCTAACTCTAATGATCAACATAGGAGGCAAAGTTGATCTGTAAGCAAAATTCACAACAGAACACTTTCAGTCATGGATCGGCCTCCCCAGAGCCGGGAGCTCAACATTACTGAAGCAGCATCATTCTGACAGAGAACAGAACAAAAGGCAGCCAACATTCAAAGCTTTGAATGTCCTGCAAGAATGCTGGAGAACTATTCCTACTTGAAGAAATTACTAGAAAGCTGCCAAAGAGGGTTCAGGCTGTGTTGAAGAAAAAGCTGGTCACACCAAATACTGACATTCAACCTCATTATAACAGTACACACCAAGCACCTATTTCCTATTTTCCTAGCAAAATATCAAGAAATGATGGGTGGCTCAGTACTATATGCATACATACCATTAATAATTTTGATTGTCTATAGTGAGCGAGTCTGTGTTAGTGGGTCTCAGCTGGAAACAGATACAACTTCAGCCTTATAAGGTCATATTTGAGTGATACCATATTCACTGACAGATGAACAGAGCCCCAGGGCATTGTGGGGGGAAAACAGCATGCATCATGGGATTGGAGGGGCACATTTGGCTAACCTCCTTTTGAAAGAGAGCGACAGCACTGAACTCAAGATGACTGATAAAGAGAGAAAAGCAGCGGGTTCGTTTTTCCATTCAGCCCTGTTGTTCTTTTCCTATGTGATGAATTAAAAGTTTGCCACTTCTATTCACTTACAGTCAGTGACTTTACTACTGAGGAATGTTTAATTCTGCTAAACGGTGAAAGGGCTTCATGACTGAGGTTGGACCTCACATGCACACGGATGCACACAGGGACAAAAAAATGTAGCCTCCTACATGCAAAACTGAAAGAAGCCAAAAGCAACACGGAACGCGAGTTTGTTTCTACGTCAGAAATAATGTCTAACAGTTTCCATATGGATGCATCAGATAATATACACATAAATGGCTCACAAACAGAGCATGTCTGATGCTATTGTTTTGAATAAATAGCCTGAAACATATTTACTTAAAATGGCAGTTAAAAACGTTTTGTGCAGGTTGAGAGTAATAATAAATATGAGAGCCATGTGTTCTTTAGTAATGTACCGATTGTAAACCATCAGTACAAAGCTGAAAAGACTGCACACGATGGCAGGGTTTGCCACAAAAATTTAACTCCATTTGTGTGTGTGTGTATTGCAGCATGCGGGGAGACGCTCCAAGAGTCAACAGGCAACTTCTCATCTCCTGGTTACCCCAATGGATACCCTTCATACACACACTGTGTCTGGAGAATATCTGTCACACCCGGAGAAAAGGTGCGCACATACACACATGCATGCGCACACACACACATGCATGCGCACACACTCAGTAGCACCCTACAGTGTAGTGAATGTGCATGCAAAGCCAATAAAAAATAAGCAACCTCTGCCAGAGTGACTGGATATTGATTAAGTCTTAACACCGCAGGTAGGTCATTCTTCCTGTCCCCTCACTCTCCTTATCTTCAATGAACAGATCTGTATTAAACCTACTAAACACATTTTTGCTGTTGTTGTTGCTTTTCCATATTTTTGCTCTGCCAGATTGTTCTGAACTTCACCACCATGGATCTGTACAAAAGCAGTCTGTGCTGGTATGACTACATCGAAGTTCGAGATGGATACTGGAGGAAAGCTCCGCTGCTTGGTAAGATCAAGAGGCAGAAAGCGGGCTGACTGCCTTAAAATTAATTACTCTATTACTCCCTGACTAAGTTAATGAGTAACTTCACTCCTATTTTTAGCTTGTGGCAGCTCACTTTTCCTCCACTCCACTTAGCTTTTAAAACTCCGAGATTAAGAAGTAGGAGCAATTTTCTAAAATAGATAACAGGCTTTTTAACTCCTCTTGACTCATTTAATTGCTCTTAAGGCTGTGTTAGGATTGACAACTGCGCTAATTGTATACATCAACGCAATCTGCACTAACACACATAATGGTGTTAGGGATATGAGCGAGAAATCCATGCCAGGAAATACAGGTGAAAGTTGATGAGATAACAAGATGCTTCACAGCTGTTTAAACTCCTCTGAGGCAAAAGTATTGCAGCGGCAATATAGTTTTCTCTTCTTGTCTTCATGCTTCCACAGTATGCTGTTGTATTACAACACACATATGTGCAGACACACTATAGTGCACTCTGCTTACACAGTGTGAATGCCTGTACATTCTAAGTGGCAGATGACTTTATTTTTTTTCTGCCAGCTGCAGCGATCGCACTGAAATGAATGAGGAGGCTGTAACAGTGTCATGTTGTCAGCTAGTGCTGGGCGATATGACGATATATATCGTGTGGATGATAGAAAAGTGTCTATTGTGCCATTTGTCTTCTATCGTTTCTATCGTTTCTGACCCGAATTTTATAAATTATTACATAAAATATATCATTAACCCTTTACAACCGGTCGGAGCAGGCACACTCCGTTTTCCCTAACTATTTTTAAATCCCTGTAGAACTGTAACCACGTAAGGTAGCGCAATAATGTTTTTTTTTTGCATATGAAACCGTAGGGGTTGTACTTACATCTTATTCCATTAGCTTGCCCTAGGTCATGGTTTCTTTCCACATATAGCTTTGCAAAAATTGCATAAAAAGCACTTCCAGCAACAAAAACATAATATTCCAGAAACAGGCTTTGCCGATCTGATCAGCTGTTCATAACACTTCCTACATTGGAATATAAGTCACGAACTATCGCATGTCCGCCATTACCTGCCCGAAACCGGAAGTGACGTCATTTTCGCGGAAGATGTAGTTTTTTAAGCTTCAAAGCCTATGTTGGTGTTTTTAAAAGTCATGTTTGACTTTATGCTTTTCTGTATCGTTTCTGGGATGCTTAGAAGTCAAATTACACTGTTGGAAATAGTTTATTTTGATGCACATGCTGTGTTTTTGCAAATTTGCATTTATTTATTTTCATTTTTCCTGTAGTATATAAAAATTTGTGTATCTCAAAAATAAAACTATGAAGACACTCAAAATAAATTTCTCGTGGTTGGAAACTATTTTGTGCAACTTTTTTGTATTTACAGTTTTGAGGGATAAGCCTCTTAAATTTCTCTACCTAGAAAATGTAAAAATGTATGTTAAAAAAAAAAAAAGATTTTCAATTTTTTGTAGTTTATTGCACTTTTTTGCAATTTATGTAGTTACTATGGACTTAATGCATACATAATATTAAAATTTGGGCTATAACGGTTGTATTGATGTATAGCAACTTGAAATGCTCCCACAAATGGCACTACAGCATGTAAAATGTAAAGATAAGCTCTGGCGGACTTGGTTCTATGGTAGATCTTAAAGGGTTAAATAGCCTGTGCAAATATATTAGTGTTGTCTTCTCACTATACATACTCTTAACTTTATGCAAGAGAAAATAAAGTATAAAAAAAATGATATTTTTCGCAAAGAAACTCAGTCTTGTGGTTTTGCAACATGGTGCTGCTTTACGTGCACCCGGATTTGCGACATGCTTTACGGTAACTCAAAACAAAGACTGCACCCTCTCCACTCGCTGTTTACAGACTGCATACTTTCCAGATGACCACAGGTCAGGTGGTATATCGTGATATATATCGTTATCGTGATATAAAATAATTCATATCGTGATAAATATTTTTTCCATATCGCCCAGCACTATTGTCAGCTGTGAGTTGCATTGCCCCAGCAGTCATTAAATGAGGCGACTTAAAGGGTTTGCTTTTGCATGTGTGTTTCACAGGCAGGTTTTGCGGAGATAAAGTTCCCGACGTCTTGATTTCAACTGATAGCAGGATGTGGATTGAGTTCCGCAGCAGCAGCAACTGGGTAGGAAAAGGCTTCGCTGCCATTTACGAAGGTAAACGCCTTCATTCAAACAAACTAACAAATAAAAGCATTCGTACACTTGAATCCTGAGACCTTAAATAATTACTGTGAATAATAATTCCAGCCTGTGAATTTGGTGACCTTGTGTGCTCTGTGAGTTATCTCGGGGCTTTCATTATTCATAGTGTACACAGACTGTGTTTCAGGTGTCTTTAGTCAGTGCAGCTGATGCACACCCAACCTTTCTCTCTCCTCTCGTCTTCCCCGGTGCAGCGATCTGTGGAGGGGAAATCACCAAGGACTCAGGGCAGATTCAGTCTCCCAATTATCCTGATGACTACAGACCCTCCAAAGAGTGTGTGTGGAGGATCGCTGTATCTGAGGGATACAACGTTGGGCTCAGCTTCCAGGCCTTCGAGGTGACTCACTCCTTTTGTGTGTGTGTGCCTTTCTGTGCATGCATTTATGTGTATCCCGTGCTTGTGCTTAGGAATGTCTGGGTCAAATTTCACGCTTGTAGAGCTGCTAAGAAGTTAATAAATGTAGTGGTGCATGCATGTGTGTGTCTGTGTGAGTGTGCAGAGACACGCAGCAGGCGGCGGAGGATTAGTTTTGTAGTTTGAATGCTGTTGAAATGTCAGGTTGCTAAACGACTCAATCTGACTCCACATGGGTAAGGTCAAAGGTCGTGTTTTCAGTGAAGCTTAGATTAAGAGGGAAAAATGAGCCACGATGCAGGGAGACGATTAAGCACGAGCCGTGATTCGATGTAAAAAACACAATGTTTCGCGTATCTCACTGTTTTTGTTTTGCATACATCTGGTGCAGATCGAGAGGCACGACAGCTGCGCTTACGATTACCTGGAAGTTCGGGACGGCCCGCTCGAAACGAGCCCTCTGATTGGGCGATTCTGTGGCTACGACAAACCCGAGGACGTGCGCTCTACCTCACACACGCTGTGGATGAAGTTTGTCTCAGATGGGACTGTAAACAAGGCCGGCTTTGCTGCTAACTTTTTCAAAGGTGTGTGTGTGACTATGAGAAAAAGAGAAGCTGTGCGTCAGTTGATTGTGTTTTCACAAAGCATTTGTTATGCACTCTGACGTGTGTGTGTGTGTTTTCAGAGGATGATGAGTGTGCCAAGCCAGACAATGGTGGATGTGAACAGAGGTGTGTAAACACTCTCGGCAGCTTCAAGTGTGCCTGTGACCCAGGTTATGAACTAGCCCCTGACAAGAAGAGCTGTGAAGGTAACAGTTAGTATGTGTGCCTGGCACGTTGCATTCCTGCATCTATGTGCATTCCTCTGTATTGTGTTTCTGTAGGATGTGAATGTTACTTGGCAAAATAAACTAAAAAACATCCGAACGGCCGCCGTCAACAGGAAAAAAACATCTTTCTGACTCATGGCCACATGCTTTGCCCTGTAATCCCTCAAGATTACTCTGTAATGAGCCACATATTGAAACAAATGAACAAACCACTTCTGAGAGTGAAGGAAATTAAAGCTATTCTAGTGAAATTAACTTAAATTGATGCCTTTCAGTATTTCTTCAGAGAAGTAGCCACATTTTTGTACACATCTGGTGGTCAAAAGACAGTCAGGAGAGTCTTAGATGAGGGCAGGTGTTTTGTGAGTAGCCTATAAAGTCACGCATGTTGTTACACAACATGCACAGATAAAGATGCCCGCTAATTAGTGCTAACATATAAATTAAATTAAAATACTACTAGATTACACTCAGTGAAAGAAACTGGACTTCTTGGTCAGGCTGTTAGCACAGTGATTCACACAACAAGGAATATTATTTATCAGATAATTCCCTTGAGAGTATTCCGACAGCTTCCAAACACAGCTAAGAGGCATTTCAGAGTTTTAAATTAAAAACGGTGAAGCCTCAAACAGACCCTGCCCCTAATAACACGAAAAGCAGTGAGTTAAAATAAAGCACAGTTTTGATTAAGAAGAAAAATAGCTTTAGAGACTGAAGCTGTTATTTGTATCAGGGCGTAAACCTGGGTATTTCTGTGGTAAAGGTTTTGGGTGGGGACTGACCAGAATTTGTGGAACTGCAGGTGTTTGTAATGCAGTGACTCTCCGGGGTAGAGACATGCAGCTCTCCTAATGACTTTGAAGTTTACGCCTCTTTAGTTTAGGTTTTGGACTACGGGTGCTTGAAAGTAGCTGTCATAAAAGAGAGACAATAATGAAACATTTTTATATTTAAGGTACCTAGATGACTCATTGCTAATTTATACAGTGATTAGCATGCATGAAAACGATCCTCCTTAAAAATTGCTAGTCGATTGTATTGAGAATTTGATCAGTTTTTTCTCTAGTCTGTGTTAACCAGCAAAGATGAAAATGTAATGAAACATCCTTTTAATTTTTGGAGCATTTCAAAATGTGGAAGGTTAAACTGTTAGAGTAAAATCAAATGGTCTGACACCTGATGCATGCTCACCTTGGGCTAGCTAGCTATAGCATTCTTAATATAAGATTTGATAATAGCATAACAGCGTTGCTGTTGCCTTATAATTAGTTACATCAATACCATATTTCCTCTAATAGTAACTGACCTTTTTTTAAAAACAAAAAACAAAAAACACTCAGACGCTTAAGGTTAACCTGTCATTTTTAAAAAAAATCCTGCTGTTGAAGGAAGTGAAATCATGTCATGTTGTAGTAGTTGTAACAGTGACCAAAACATCATTTCACTTCTGTTTGGCACTGAAGATTCCTGGTGCTTCGTACTAAAGCATATACAGTTGTGCTTAGAAGTTTACTTACATTCATCATGGGCATAAATACCACGACAAATGGATCTAAGAATGAACTTTAATGGTTTTTAATGATTTCTTTCTGTTCTATTTTTCTTTTTCTTTTAAAAATACAGGGTGTATAAGTTTGAATTTATTTTGCAGTTTCTCCAATCCACACTGGGTCAAAAGCAAACATACGGGATCAAATATATAATTGGTTAAATATCTCTTTGCAAGCTGCACCTTGACAAAACACTTTTAGTAGCCATCAACAAGCTTCTGGCATGATTCTGGCTAGATAGATGATTACTCTTTTTGGCAAAATTGATAGATTTCCTTTAAATTGGTTGGTTGGTTTGGGAAAGCTGTTCCAGAAGCTTAATATTAGCCTGCTTTCTTCATTAAAAAACCTGTGGAATGATCCCAGGTGTGTCTGGGATCATTTTCCTGTTGGAACACCCAGTTGTACCCAAGTTTCAATTGTCTACATCCTGATTGTAGGTAACATTGAAGAGTTTGGAGGTAGTCCTGCTTCTTCATTATTCCATCCTCTTTTTGCAATGTCCCAGTACCACTGGCAGCAAAACAGCCCCAGACAATGATGGTGCCACTACCGTGCTTCACAGTTAGTACAAAGGTCTTAGATTTGAAAGCCCTCCAAACATTGTTTTCTGAACTGCTTACACCTGTGTGTTTCCAGCGGCATGTGGTGGTCTTCTATCAAAGTTAAATGGGACCATTAGCACACCTGGCTGGCCTAAAGAGTACCCACCCAACAAAAACTGCGTGTGGCAGGTGGTGGCGCCCACTCAGTATCGCATCTCCATGCAGTTTGAAGCTTTCGAGCTTGAAGGCAACGAGGTGAGTGTGTCTATGTATTTGTATGCAACATTTCAGTGAGAGAGAAAGGAAGCAGGTAAAAATAGCAGCTACCTCGTGAATGTTTGTTACAAGAGCCTTGCCTGTTTGTTTAGGTGTGTAAATACGACTACGTAGAAGTGCGGAGCGGCCTTTCATCCGACTCTAAGCTGCATGGTAAATACTGTGGTACCGAGGTCCCGGAGGTCATCACCTCTCAGTACAACAACATGAGGATTGAGTTCAAGTCGGACAACACCGTTTCTAAGAAAGGCTTTAAAGCTCACTTCTTCTCAGGTAAAACACACGTGTGACTCGGCGTGTGTGAGACTGTGTGTCAGGCCTGTTTTTTACTGGAATGTCGGGAGTCTTCAAATAAGATGGACACAGGAGAAGTGGATTATGGTGCAGGGGCGGTTTCTGGTATTTCATGCTCGGCACCACTGGAATTCAGTCACACTGCCAGAAACTCATGCCGAACACTGATCCTCCCCTTCTGCAAACATTTTAACCTTTGAAGCTGGCAGCCGTTTCAGTGTTTAGACTAACGAGACATATCAGTCTTAAGGTGAGATGCACACAGGAGAAATAAGAGAGATTAGTCAGAATTAGCCATGTATTGTGTTAAAGTTTACCATTTATGTTGCACTCACCAAAAAATCTGGATTGCTTAGATTGTTTAGATTAGGTAAGTAAAACACTCGCTTAGAAAAAAGCTGAAAGACACTGCTACTGATATCTAAGCCATCACTGACTGTGCCGCAGAGATTTAAGTAACAGTGTAATGTCCAGAGCAGAAGAAGTGGCTTTAGGAGGCATTATCACTCTTGTAAACACTCTTGTTTGAGCATCTACATGCCTCATTTTGTATCCCCATCTCCCTCTGCTGTGAATTCATTTAAGGTTGTTTGCATGGTTTAGTATTAGGTGAAATGTTCATGTGTATGCAGAGCTGTTTGCATATTTGTCTGTTTTTGTTTTTGTTTTCATGCTGCCTCCACCTGCTCTCTGGCTTCCTCCACTCACCCTGCTCTCTGCCCTCTCTCCCTCAGACAGACTGGCACAGTGTCAGGAGCGTATGTTTGTGTTTGAGTCGTGCCAGGACGTAACGCGCGTCAGTTCAACTCGTGGTCATGTCGGCACCAAGCTGGCAATCTCATCAAAGGTCAGAGGTAACATGACCTCACAATCGGGATTGATCTCTGATTGGCTCTGGTCAATTAAGGGAATGGATAGATCCCACTTTATTGATGTGGATCCTTTCTTTATCCATTCTGCTCCAGAAGGAAACGTTCTGTGTCCCAGTTTTGTACGAAATATTGATAAAATCTATGATTCGGTGGACTAAAATTGTGATAATATGGAGTTATGAGATGTTATTCTACAACTTTCTGTCATCCAAATTAAAGCTCCCAACTAGGCTTTAAATGAAAACCCTTAAAAAATTATTAAGTAAATAATGGAATTACCCATAATGAATGTGTAGTTATTGTTTTATGTCACACAGTGTTTGCATGATAGCTAATATGGAAAAAAGTAATGAAGAAGAAGTGGTGAGTTTGATCAATTTACAGGTTCTAAAATATTCAGCAAATAAATGTACTATATGGCTACTTATTGTTTATGAAAAGTAATATACACTACATGCCAAAAACAAGTCATCACCTGGTTAACTAAGCAAACTAAGACTTACACTAGATAATTACTGCAGTGATTACTATGTTTTGGATGGTAACAAGTTATTTAACCATAACTGATGCTGTGAGGAGCTTAACCAACCATGTTAGAAGACATATCCTGTGGTTGTGAAAAACATGTTACTGTTTTTCAGAAGGATTGAAAGGGTTATTGGTTTGCATCAGGCAAATAAAACAAATATGGAGATTGCTGAACCTAGTAACATTAGGTTTACACATTATTAAAGACCTTGAAGTATAATGGAGAGCCATCATCTTCACCGAAGAAGTGTGGCTCCAGTTTGCTGAAGACCATAATGACTGGACTCTGGAACAATGAAAGTAGGACAGTGATGCGAGTAAGAGGAGAGGCAAATTAAGCAATACTCCCTACTGCCTACTGTACCAGCCTCTGGCTACAGTCCTATGATCTGGGTTTGGTTCAGTTGGTCAGGTCTCGATTCAGCAGCGTAATGTGGCCCTGCAAAAAATGAGGTTAGTTGAGTACCTGAATACACTGAGCGGTCAGGTTTTTCCATCAGCGGATTTTTACTTCCTTGTTGGTAGTTCCAAGATGACAATGCCAAGATTCATCAGGCTCTAAGAGTAAAAGAGCGGTTTGGGAAGCATGACACATCACTCTTTGGCTTGGTAATCACAGAGTGCAGACCTTAATCCCATTAAGAATGTTGGGGATGCGCTGGAAAAGACTCTCCCATCATCAATACAGGAGAAAAATATCCAAGTCTGGATGGAAATGAATGTGGTGACAGTGCAAACGGAAACAACACCCCTCAAATCTGTGCCATCAAAGCTGGCCAAAAGAAATATAGCATGCATGATGTGAAAAAACTTTTTATTATCCAAAATGTTTAAGTATTGTCACCATCATGTATTTTTATAAATCCAGGTCATGATTATCTAAGTTGATTTTGTTTTAACTGCAATCTCAAAGACAGTCTTAAACAGTATGAAATTGGGACACAGCCCGGTTTTCAACTAAAAATACAACAAATGTTCCCCGCTTGCCATTTCAGGGAGAAATTTGTTGGATGTTATGATACAGATTTCTCTTTTTTACTCAAACAATTTACTACAAACTAAAAGAGAAAATCAGGACAGTTTAAACTTCAGAGGAAGAAAAGCTGTTAACTGCATTCAACTAACCTGCAGCACACCTTTAACACACAGCTAAACAGTTCAGTGGGGCAGGCTTGCAAAAGGAAATTACTCAGATACGAATAATGTGCGTACTTGTGTGTTAAAAGCTGCTGTGTGGCTCAGTTACTGTCAGAAGCTTTTAGGGATAGCTTTTGGTTGGTGAACAGCCAGCAGCTTTAGGGAGGTCCCCTCAGCCTCCCACATACTACTAATCCGTGTCCGTGTGTGTGTGTGTGTGTGTGTGTGTGTGTGTGTGTGTGTGTGTGTGTGTGTGTGTGTGTGTGTGTGTGTGTATGTGTGTGTGTGTGTGTGTTTGCCCGTGTGCGTGTGGACATTTTGTGCTTGACCTGAAGACAGCTACAATGAACACTGTGTAGCATCGACCGCAAAGCTTCTTAGCCTGTGATAGGGTGAGACTGAGCCCACAATAGCACTGTAATACCACAGCAGACACAGACAAACACACACGGAGAAAGAGAGCGGGAGAGAGAGAGGATTTAGTGGTTTCATTAAAAGCAGATCTAGTTTAATTCACAAGCTCCAAAGTTGAAGTGAGACTCGGCGTCTGTGTCTAATCTCACATCTCTTTATAGGAATCTGTTTCTCTCTCACAGTCACAAACACTCTGTGCTCCCACACTCTCCCCATACGTCCTCTGTCTTCCTGTGCGGTCTGCGATCCATCCTCACCTCCTCTGCCTCTTTCTGTCTCCGCGCTTAACGTGGCAACCCCGAGCAGAGCGAACCTTCCGTTGCTTCTTCCGCCTCCACCCGGGATTCAGCCTCACCAAAGTCTTTGTTATCACCCAGCCCATCCTGTGGTGAATCCAAGTGGTTAGAGGACTCCACAAATTGAGTATGAGGGAGAGAAAATGATTGGGAAGTGAGTTTGTTTTTGGACTTTAAAACGTTTCCACCTTTAACCTGCAACCGGATCAATTTGATCAAACTCTGCGCCAAGCCAAACATTTTACTATAACACAAACAATCTGTGTCTGTTTACCTAAAAACTCCTCTTACATGATCGGGAGTGGTGCAAACAACATTGGTACACAAGTACATCTTAAGTCCTGAAGGTTCTCATCTATATCAGACATTATGATGTCATCATGTTGCTAGTTACCAAGAGGATAAAATAATCCATTTGCAGCTTTTATGCATCTATAACACCTAAAGGCACTGTATCATTGACATTTCACAACAATAACTAATTTCTAATTTATAGCAACAAATTGATTGATGCTTGATATATTCATCAACATCATCATGTTACCTAGCAACCACATAACAATGGACTAAAAGATGAACAGACCAAACAATACTGTAGCATGCGCATTTACTTGGTGTTCAAACTTATACAATCTTATTTTAAAATTCTAGCAGATTCCCAAAACATTTGCAAGACACCACATGTTCACTCTGAATTTTGAGGTAATGTGTATTGAATGATAAAACAAACTTTTTAATTTATATTAACATTGTGAATAATTTTTTATATTTTGAGTCTTTTACTCAGTGCAACCAATATGTAGCTCCAATAATAATCTAACATAATTATTTAGTATATGATGGGATTTTATTTCCTGTGTAACCTACCATGTAAAGTACCATGGTGGGGTATAAACATAAATACAGAGGCTTTAATGTTCCAAAAGTGACTAAGACAGAAGTTTTTATTGGATTCTGACCAATTCCCTATACAGTTGATGAATGATGAAATCTTTTATGTATCAGCACATAGCAAAAATGAATGATGAATTGAAAAAAATCATACAGTTTATGATATGCAGTTGGGCAAATAATTATTTGATCACCCACTGGATTTGCAAGTTTGCTCACTTCCAAAGAAGTAAGAGATATATCAACTGAAAATGCAGAAAAAACACATTACAACACATTACATAAAAGAGACTTGCTAGACCACTGAATGACATTCATTTGCTTCTTCTTTAGACACTCCTTTGTTGCCTTGGTGATATTTTTTGGGTCGTTGTCATGCTGTCATGACACATCCACGACCCATCTTCAGTGTTCTGGCTGAGGGAAGGAGGTTCATTCATTGTTCCCTCAAGGCAGTGAAATCCTGCTGTACCCTTAGCAGAAAAACAAAACCATAATGTTCCACCTCCATGCTTGACTGTAGGGATGGTGTTCTTTAGGTCATATTCAGCAATTCTCCTCTTTCCAACTTGGCAGATGAAGTTGACACCAAAGAGTATGATTTTGATTTCATTTGACGACAGCACTTTTTCCCAAGCCTTTTCTGAATCATTAGATGTTCTCGGGCAAACTTAAGACAGACCTCTACATATGCCTTCTTGAGTAGGGAGACCCCATCGGTGCTGCACGGTATAGTGTGTTGCCAGTGGTGTTCTTGGTGACTTTGATCCCAGTTGTCTTCAGGTCATTACCAAATTACCAAATCTACCACCTTTTTCATGATCATCCTAACCCTGTGATTCAAGATCTTGCCTTGAGCACCAGACCGAGTGCAACTGATGGCCATTTTATGTTTCTTCCATTTCCTAATATTCACACTAGTAGTTGTCAACTTCTCACCAAGCGTTTTGTGGATGGCCTTGTAGCTCACTATCCCTTGTGCAGGTCTACAATCTTGTAATTTGTGTGCCACATGGACACACAGCCAATTTGTGGGAGCCAGAATTCAGACTGTTTTGATTCAAATACTTATTTTACTCAATGACATGCAAATCAATTTATACATTTTATGTAATGTGTTTTTTTCCTGGATTTTTGGTTGATATTCTGTCTCTCTACACTAAAATACGAATAACATAAACAGAGACTGTTCATTAGAGTGTATGCATGTTGAAAGTTATGGACATGATGTTATTACTTCCATCTGATAGCTGTATAAATCACTGCAGATGGTTTGAAGTTCCTTCTACCATTAGAGAAAGCCAAGAGCATCCCAAAGCTTACTCCTGTGGTTCTACCCTACCCATTAATTAAGAGACCCTTCAGCAGCCGCGCGTGCTTTCAGTCTGTGTTACACTCATAACAAAGAGAGAGGTTACAGGGGCTGGACTGCAACTGGGCCCCAGACTAAAACAAGTACACAAACAAGATACACAAGCAGGGTATGTTAACAAGAAACAGATGAAACTAATCAGGGACAAGTTAATGGATCACAAAGTAGGGACAACTAAGGAAGCAAAACAACACTTTGGGACACACAGGGAAAGTAATACTTTCAAAATAAAAAAGGGAACACAAAGAATAATCAAAATTCAGTAAAACCTAAATAAGACAGCTGCTGTGACCTGAACGTAGACGATTGCAACACAACAACAGACTTACACAAACTAACAAAGTTTTTTTGTTTTCTTTCGTTAGATATTCTTCTCCGTGCCAATCAATGCAAACTTTTGCCTTTTTGAGTAACTTCTCCTTTATTGATCTCCAGCTCTTACTGTAGTAAAAAAAAAAAGTAAGCTGCAGAGAGCGTTCAAAGCCGGGATGGCTCACTTGATCATCCTGCTGGACTTTAACTCTCAGCCTTGTAATAAAATGTTTAACTTGTCTTCATTTTCTCCTTTTCAACTGCACCCGCACCTCATTACTGTCCTCTTTTGTTTCTCTCCCTTCCCACCATCTCATCTCTCTGATGTTTCCACATCACTGACGTGTTGCATGTGTATCCCTCATAGACAAAGACGAGTGCAGCAAGGACAACGGCGGCTGCCAACACGAGTGCATCAACACGGTGGGCTCCTACGTGTGTCATTGTCGCCATGGCTTCGTGTTGCATGAGAACAAACATGACTGTAAGGAAGGTGGGTTTCATGTGCATTCACACCCACACACACACTGGCATAAAAGCACCGGAGCACACGTGCATGCTGTCGCGCATCAACACAAGCACGTGCTCATTCATAAGAATAGCCATCATCCATCACACGCTGTCCACACACATCCACATGACAGCAGGCTTTACATTTGAGGGAGTTTTTTTTCTTTGGCTTATATTTTTTCACATAGATTAAAGGGACAGTTCACCCCAAAATCCATATTCATGTATTCGTTTCTCTGGCCTGTGGCACTATTTAATCATCTAGATTGTTGAAGTGAGAGTTGTCCAATTTTTTGGGATGTCCACTGTAGAAATGTCTGCCATATCCTGAATATAATAAAACCTTATGGCATTTGCCTTGGAGTGTGCCCCAGTGAAAAAGGAAATTGAAAAACTCAGCAGGAATGTCTTTTTCCTGAAATCATGACCTTGCTTTCTTTCTGTCAAAGTACACCCACCAACCAAAGAAGGCATGCAGCTAGCTAACGTTAAAGCTCAGCTGAGGGGAGACGCCATCAGTGTTTACATCCTGTCACGCTGTCACTCGCATGAGCCTCGGGACAGGTAGAGGCATTCTTCCTCTTGGGTAGTAAAAAGCTTGGCAGACAGAAAGAAAATAGGTGCTGGGTGAACCTGCTCAGACCAAAACAATGCAGACAAATAAATAGCACTACAGGCAAAATGGAACACGAGTTTAAGGTTTTATATATCAGGACATATTAAGAATAAATTAGTCCTCAACAGGTCTTAAAATGAGGTAAATACAACCTCAGGTGGACTTTAAAACATGACATATTACACAATGTTACTAATTCTTTAACAAAAACTGAGACAAAATGCAGAAGGAGTCATCACATGATGTGAGATGATGTGAGAGAAAGTTACTACTAGCTAAGGTGGTTCTCCTAGCTAAGGAATAACGGGGTGCACTTTGTCTTTCACACACTGTTTCTGCATTTTTGTTAAATAAATAGTGTCATATGTCATGCATTGTTGTTCATCTCAGGTTGTATTTACCTCATTCTAAGAGCTGCTAAAGTCAAGATAACTTTTTAAAATTCTTATTTTAAATTTAATTTTTAAAATGTCCTGATATGTAAAACTGCAGAACTGACAGAAACTTTACTTTCTTTTTAATGTGACTGTGCATTCAGTTTTGGGGTGAACTGCTTCTTTAAGTTGCACACAGTCTTTCTTTAGGTTTATAAGTCTCAGCTTTTAAACCAGAAAGTGTCAAGTGTTCAAGTGATTGACTTGATACGTCCGATCCTGGAACAATAAACACAACCCTCTACCAGGGAGTTTTAGGTCATCAGCAAAAATTAAAAACTTAATTATATATTAAGAGTATTTATTTTGTGTAGTGAAACTAAAAAAGAAACAGCTTTCACACTGACATTTACTGGCCCTGAAGGGCAGTTGGCTTACACTGAAAGTCATCAGACCTAACTTGGACTGTTCTTAAAGGACATTCCTGAAACAGAAACACACCAAGTCCAAATTAATTACCACAGAAATGTCCCACAAAACTGTGACATTATAAATTATATGTAGGGGATTAATTTCAGGAGATGCTCCCCTCTAAACGACTTGATACTCTTGAACTTTTCTCAGATGACCTAAAAACCAGTTGGCAGTCTCTAAAACTCTGTTCACTCTGATGTGTGTGAGAAAAGGGTGGAAAAAAGTTTTAGTTTGACAGAAAACATTATTTATTAAAAGTTATTTGCACTTTCACACACACACTCGCACAAACGCGCACACACACCCTGCTGAATGGACATATTATACACAGCTCTTTGAAGTTGAACTTTTGAACACGTACACACACACTCACAGCATCAGCACTGACATACACACCTCACTAAAGACTCCCCGTGATGCTCATAAAAAGACTCATGTTTCAAACATCTGGGACCTTGAAAGCTTTGCGTGTAGCGTTGTCTTCCTGTGTGTACATGTGTGTTTATATGTGCACAACACCAGTGTAAGCGAGCCTTGCCGTGTCACACTAATTCATATTCCCGTCACACGGCCTGTGCCCCTGTTTATATACATACATGAGCTTCAGCTTGTTTGAGAAGATTTCAGCAATTGTTGTTACACCCTGGATTCATCATTAAGCATAATTGTTACACACCTTTATGGCTTTTCACACCAGTGGGAAATATAAAAAATGACACACAGCATCCTTTAAAGTCTCAGGGATCTCATTTTGAACTCTTGCAATGACTTTGAAGCTGTTAGTTTTTACCAGCAACTTGATCAGATTGTACCCGTGGCTCTATCTGTAACATGAGATGTTACACTCTTCTGTAAAAATAAAACTGTGTGGAGATTTTGACATCTGTATGTGATACTTTGCATGCTAGAAAAAAAAAAAGAAGCTTTTTCAGACCCATGTGTTGTTCTTGTGGATGCCATTTCATGCTGTACACGAGTTTGGTTTTCCTGAGAAATAAAAGCCATCACCTTCAAACACATCGTCTTTGTCGTGTGCATGCCTTTTGCCTCCCCGCACCTTCATAGAGCCATAGCATTTGTCTCATTAAAATCGAATGCATGAAAATGCCATGTGTGACTGTGTGTGGGCTGCTCTGGACGGCTTTAACCTGAGACGGACTCCAGGAGGAAAGTAGTCAGTGTTAACAAGCAGCTCCTGTGTGTTTCCAGACTCGTCCATCAGTGACAAATGAAGTGCAGCTGATATTTTTCAGTGCGCTTTCTGAGATTCTGTGGCAACAAAGAGCTGACTGCTGAGTAAGATTTTCTATAATGTAATGAGTAGGTGGAGCTGACAAAGCCTTAAAATCAAAGAAAGTGGGTCAAATGACAGAGTAGTCATCAGGAATAAAAACAAAAACCACTGAGTTTGATACTTCTCCCATGAATGCAATGGTGTTTAGAAAAGCATTCAATCTTTAACAGACTCTGAATGTTACATGTGCAGGTATGGTTACACAAATGTACACTATTTGTCAGTCTAAACTCACTGAATGCATATAGAAAGCATTCAGGCCCACCTCCTCTCCCAAATCCAAAATAATGATATGGTTCTTACTTTAATTACTGTATACAAATAAATAGTGTACATATATATATATATATATATATATATATATATATATATATATATATATATATATATATATATATATATATGTACTCAGCTATTCTGTTACCACTACAGTTTTAAAGAGACATGCTCTATCATGTTGCTGTTTAGGTGTTGGGATGTTTTCACTACAAGCTTTTCAGTTCTTTAAGCAGTTCTGTTTGCCGATACAGTATAGAAAGTGCAAAGGTCCCACTGCAGTGTTTGTGCAAAGCTTGCTGCCAATTTCAAGTGAAACCCACTCTGAACTTGTCACCAGGATGTGCTTCTTTGAAATCTTCTTCTCTCATTTAGTTCTTGTGTTTCTCTCCTTCCTGTTCCTTTTCCATTTCCTCTGACCTTTTCCTGTACAGCCATGATTTTTAAACTTCCTCTCTGTGTGTGCTCTTGCGTGTTTGTGTGTGTGTGTCTCCAGCCGAGTGTGAGCATAAGATCCACAGTCCCAGTGGGACCCTGAGCAGCCCAAACTGGCCAGACAAATACCCCAGCCGGAAAGAGTGCACCTGGGACATAACAGCCACACCGGGACACAGAGTCAAAATTGTAAGTGTGCATCACGTAAAAGCGGGTTCAACATTGTCAGGCTTTTCTTTCTTTGTGTGTTTTTCCTGGAAATCACAGGAATGCCACCCCACTGTAACGACGCACTGTCATCTTGTATGTTAAAGCCTTGGGTTGGCTTCTCCTCTTGCTACACAGTCTTCTCCTTTCGTGTTCCACTTATGAAACCCAAATGTGAATGAGGGAGAAAGTGCATGTTTGTATATTTGGGCTAACTGTGAGTGAGTGTTCATGCATTAGAGAAAGGCCTTGGGCAGTGGCCATCTGTGTCAGTGTGCCTTTCTATGCCTGTGTATGCATGTGTGCTGCCTACACACACACACACACACATATAAAGTCTTTTGCGTATTTTCTAATTTGGTGCACATGTATGTATTTATAAGACACCATTAAAATTGAGCTCCAGTACCATTTGGTGAAGTGTTTGTTTCTGCTGCAGAAACTCAGAGAAGATGATGTGAGAATTGCAAACTAAGCATAGTTTTAGCTCCAAGACAAATCTGAATGGTTATTTGGTCCTTGGCAGTTTAGGAAGTCATTCAAAGGGAGAATATCTGACGCTGAATTTTTGCTTGATGGAGGTGATGACAGGGGCAATGATAATGGTCTTTTTGTGTGGAGTTTGCGTTTCTCCCCATGCTTGCATGGGTTCTCTCTGGGTACTCCGGCTTTCTCCTACGGTCCACAGACATGCAGTTTGTGGGGTCAACTGATGATTCTAAATTGCCCTTAGGTGTGATTGGTTGTCTGTCTCTCTGCATTAGCCACGCAACAGACTGGTGGCCTATCCAGGGTGTACCCCCGCCTTTTCAGCCCCCCTGAATTGGATAAGTGGAAGAGAATGGATGGATAGAGATGAAGACATGTCAGAACAACAAAACAGAAAACTAGTGATAACATACATTCTTTGGTTTTCTTTCACTTCAAAGGATAAAATGACAGCTGATGTTTGTTTTCAGCTTCTAAAAATGTTCATCTTGACCAAACATTTTATTTAAGAACGTAATAAAGCACAGCACAGGTCCACTAAAACATGTTGAGATGATGCTGTGAACAAGACATAACCTTACTTTACATCATGACTGCTTTCACTGTTTATCCAAGAAATGTTGCAAAAAAGATGAATATTTGTAACTGTCTCTTAAATATATTAATAATTTAGTTTATAAATTTCAGAAAGTTCAGAAAATAGTGCAGTCCACCAAAGATAAACTATAATATGTATTTTCACTTGTTACAAGTATTAGAAAGACTTCTCAATTATGAAGCCAAAATTGGTTTAAGTTTGGCATTTAAGATTAAAGAATGGCTTTAATCTGTTAATTATTGCAGCCTTTAAGTAACTTTCTGTTAGCTGACTGTTACTACTTTTACTTTCTAAAGGTATGGACGTCATAAGTGCAGAGCTCAAATTTGGTCTCACAAGAGACTAAGTAATGGGAGGAGCAACCTGGCCACCAATTGGTTTGTGGACTTGTGTTCTGAATCAGTACTCCTACAGTACTGGTTAGAATTTAATCATATTTACACACAATAACCACCTAAAGCAGGGGTGTCGGAATGACACTAGACTCCAATCTGGCCCACTGAATGACTGAAAATGTGAATGCCGGCATACATGTTGGACTTTTTATTGTAGTTTTTTCACCATCTACTCTAGAACTACTATAAGTCGACGGTGCAAAAGAGACATTTTCTGTAAAATAACAAAAACTTTGTTTTATACATACTATGAGCTGCAGGAATTTCCCTATAATTTTACACCTTTATTTTTCACAGTTTAATCTGATGTTGTGTTCTTATGTAGAAAAAAAGAGAGATAAATTGTTGACATTGTGAGGCAGCATGGTGGTGTGGTTAGCACTGTTGCCTTGCAGCAAGAAGTTCCTGAGTTTGACTTTCCCATCTGGAGAGTCTGTCTTGTTTTACAAGAAGTTTGCATGTTCTCCCCGTGTTTGCATGGGTTCTCTGTGGTAGTCTGGCTTCCCTCCATGTCCAAAGACATACAGTTATTGGGGTTAGGTTAAGTGGTGATTCTAAATTAGCCCATAGATGTGAATGGTTGTCTGTCTCTGTGTTAGCCTTGCGTCAGACTGGTGACCTGTCCAGGGTGTATCCCGTCTCCAGGCCCCTCCAACGGTCCTGATAAGGATGAGCGGAAGAGAATGGATGCATTGTTGAAATTGCACTTCTTTATCTTATATCGTAAGATCTTCTTACGATATAAGAGATTAAATGTGTAGTAAAATTTCATTGCACTGACAGAAAGGGGAGTTTCACTGGCCGGTCCACCAGAGATCAGAGCATGACACCTGCAATGTAAAATGTAATGCAAATGAGTTTAATACCTCTGTCCTAACAGGTCTTCATGGAGTCTGTACTCAAGGTCAAGGTCACATTTGTCATTTTAGAGGCAATAACCTGTGAATTGTGATTGATTATGAGCCAGATGAGCTACTGCGTCACCAATATTCTCGTATAAAAAAACACTGCTGTGAGAATTTGAACAACAGGGTAGAGTGCCTGGGTTATCAGCTAATGCTAGCAAGCTTGTTTAGCAAGGCTCATCCACTGTATGGGTGCACAAAACAGACACAGGAACTTGCTACAGCAACGGTCCAGTTCTTTGACTAGCAGACCTCTGCCAGCTACAGTACAGCCATGTATGTCAGCCGCCCTCACCAAAACAGCCACTCTTTTAATCATGGATAATTTGTCATCTTAATGCAATTTAAATGGGGGATAAAACTGTTTATTTCAGATGTAATGTAGATGTTGGGCTTTTTATAGTGAAGGTCTGTGTGGATTGACTAACTTTTGAAACAAGCCTCGTGCTGGCTTCATGTTTCAGCTCCAGAGGTTGGTCCTCACAAAGATTTCAAAGAAAAAAAAAAATTTAAAAAATACAGAAGATGGAAATCCCTCACATGCTCACATTTACACAGGATGCTTTAGATAATCCTCCTAAAGTCATGTTCCCATGCATGTGTGTCTCTCTCTCTCTCTCTCTCACACACACACACACACACACACACACACACACACACACACACACACACACACACACACTGTTGAAAGGATGCATTATACATTTGGCTCTTCACCTTACTTCCACTCTGCAGCCACAATATGGGCTTGTTATCAAAACTGTCATCCACTGTCATTTAGTTTTTGATAATCTCTAATGACCGCTTATGTAACCAAAACACATTACATCATCATCTGCGATAGCACAGTTACGAGGTTTTGCTCCCGTTTTGAATGTAACTTTGTAACTTTGTGTGATTCAATGATACTAAATACACACTCCTTTGTCTTTATGTTTTTAACATTATTTGTTTTTTTGTGCACTTTAGCTTTACATATATCTGTGAGGACCAGTTTTAAATTTTAGACTTGAGGAGTGAGGGCACTTTTGTTTTGTTTTTTTTAGGGGGGGTGAATTAGGTCAGGCATTAAAATTTATTTGATTTAGTGTTACAGTCAGCTTAGAAGCAGGGTAAGGGCTAAATCAAACCGATGTATTCCCCTTATGCTAGATTTTTTTTGTAGTTGTATGTTAGCAATCTCTCTTTTCAATAATAATCTGTGCATTTCAGTGAGTATGCACAAAGACATGAAGAAGGACTTATAAAATGCCAGAAATCTGAACATGGCATTAGGATAATTTAATTATTCCCCACTCTGTCTGGCACACACACACACACAACTTGCTTGGATGTAGTACACGGCTCAAGTCAGACCATCAAACCAGTGTCTCGCTTGAGGTATGGTTAGAAACATCTGGAAGCCATCACGACCTCAGAATCAAACACTTCCCATCTGTGTAATGAAATCCACGCATCAGCCCACCTTCACCCTCCTTTCTGCTTCAACTCAGTTGGTTTATGGAAAAAAAGAAGAAAAAAAAAATCAGAGTGTTGTGATGGTTATGGTGACATGACAGAGACAATCAAGTGTGTGACTGTGTGGGAGCGAGGCCTGCAAGGTGTTATGACTCAGCTCAGGGTGACATGGTTGGATTATAAATCGTGACACTGTGTACATGCTTGTCCGCGTGGAGGCATTGCATGGGCCGGGGGTTTCTTCTCTGACGCTCAGAAAGAAAATAACATTTGTTTTCTAAAACGAGATCGTATCAGTGATTGACGTTTGATGAAGGAATGTTTGGAAAGATAGCTGACATAGTGATAGATTAACAGCCTAAACATGATATGCAGTATCCTGCATCTTTCATTAAAAAAAACAACCCAGTGTAATATATCATGCAGCACGGACAATGACAGGAATTATTTTTAATCTGCCACAAATGGGAGAAAAAAAATGAAATCAGAAATAAATATGGGGTTGAGGAGACAGTGTGTATTTTCTTTTGTATTGTGGCCTCAGCTAATTTTAATTACTTTCCAATAACTTCACTTTGCTTTGGGATTTCTTAGACTGACAGTACTATTGACCAGGGATGTTTGGGAAGCTTTAAGCATGCCCCTGACAGGCCGTCAGTTAGTTCATTGGGGACGGAATTTGGGTATCTCATGCTTAATTAAAACCCAATAACAGTGCAATAATGCATTTCCATTCCAGCTACATTAACTCATGTTTACCTCTCTTTGTTTAAAAAATGATTTGATGCTTAATGAAAGACTTACCGTGAAGATATTTCTTCATAAAAACACACAATACATTTGGAAATAATCCATTCTCTTCCTTCAGTCTGCTCTTCTTTGTGTTTATTTTTTCCTTCAGCTCGCACATGTTGTCTACATTCCTGAGTTCTATAAATAATTCTTTAAAATAATAAAGCCCTCACGTTTTCAGGCTTTGTAAACACTACAAAAATATTTTTCGTACCTACAAGCTTGTTGATCTCCGAGTTCTGCTCTTCGTGCCTCACATGGACAAATTTAATCTGCTTTACGGAGCCAAGCAAGCAGATAAAGTTAAGCCCTTTCCTTCAACAGCACCTGGATGAAGAAGTGAGATGGAAAAGTGACTTGAACAACTTTAGGGATTTTATTCGTGCCGTTCTCCAACTAATGTCGCTCAGAGAGACCGGTGAGGGACCTCAGAATGCCTGCCTGTTGCCAGGATGATACAAATTCAGGAAAAGAGAGATTAGATTAGTAGTGCAGCGTCTTTACGAAAGGGTTCATGCATATTTATAGATTTTTCGGAGCATGTTGCCTTCACTGGATAACAGAAACAGATCGAAAACAAAGGGAAAAGAGAGCGAGCGAAAGCAGCAAAATGAAATTCAGCAAAGATGTAGTGCCAAGAGTTAAATCAAGAACTCAGCTTTAGATGTAGTTTTCTTGACCTACTACAAGGGTGACAAATATAAGGCCCAGGGGCAGAATCAGCCCAACACAGACTCCAATCAAGCCCACTGAACAGCTTTGGAAAACATGAAGGAGTCCATACATTTTGGACTTTTTACTTTAACAGCTTTTTCTATTGGTAAATACCTCCCCAATGCCCCATTCATACTCTACCAAAGTAATTAAGTAGTAGATAAACATTTAAATGACAGAAAAGTAGATCCACGCTGAAAATGATAGGACATAATCTGTGCATTAACAAAAATGTTCTGTTTTAAATTTACCAAACAGTCTGGGCAACGACCATAACTTTATCTAAAAGTTTACACATTAATTTCTTACAGTTTAAGAGATGTGCTGACAGATTTCTTTCTTTTATCACAGCAGCATTTCTTTCAAGATTCAAAGTGTTCATTGTCATGTGTACAGAAGAAATAGCATTTGTCTGTGCAATGAAATTTTTCCTTTGCTGTCCATACACAAATGCCAAGTTAGGTAGGGTTGAAGGAACAAGATAAATAAGGATAAAAATAAGACAAGATATTAAGATAAATAAAGATATTTTAATATCTTGTCTTTATCATATAGAAAAACTTCTACACACCAGACAAAAGAGGATTTTCACTGGTCCGGCCTACATGAGATCAAAACGGCCCATGATGTAAAACGAGTTGGACATCCGTGATCTAGCATATGACACCATAACCATGCTACCATCACTCCCATTCCCAGAGTGACAACTTACAAGTTTTTTAGAATTAAAGCCATGCCTATTAATGAAATGAATTGCTTGTCACCTGCCAGCCAATCATGCAGATACGTGTGTAAGTTCGTGATTTCATCAATAGAGAACTGTGTCGACGCCAACTTGTATTAAAGGTCGCTCTTACCACTGTTGTGAATATCGGAAGTATCCTTTTGAGTATCTCTGGTAGCTCCTATAAGGTTCTTGTCTTAACACCCACTCATTCATTCATTCTCCGTCTCTGCCATTCTCCCCGCTTCCTTCTTTTCAGACCTTTAATGAGTTTGAGATCGAGCAGCATCAGGAATGTGCCTATGACCATCTGGAGGCGTTTGACGGGGACAGTGACACAGCCGCCATCTTGGGTCGTCTGTGTGGCAGTAAGATCCCGGAGTCGCTGGTGTCCACTGGCAACAAGATGTACCTTCGCTTCATTTCTGACGCCTCAGTGCAAAGGAAGGGTTTCCAAGCTTCACACTCAACAGGTCTGTGGTCATATAAATATCCTTATGTAGTAAATAAAGTCTGTTCTTGGAACACTGTGCAAGACCATATCTGTTGAGAGCATCACTCAAAGTCATCAGCTTAATCCTCTTGAAATTAGGAGTAATGTCCCCCTCTAGTGGTCTTTAACAGCACATGCATGCTGAAATAACCCTTCTTGAAATCTGACTTTAGTCCTTCACTGCTGGGAAGAACAAAAAGTGCCCCCAAAACCCATTTTTTTCACACTTTTTTCTTTCTTTGTACCTCTTTAGAGTGTGGAGGTCGGCTGAAAGCAGAAGCTCATCAGAAGAACCTTTACTCCCACTCCCAGTTCGGAGACAACAATTATCCGGGTCACACTGACTGTGAGTGGCTGCTGACGGCAGAACAGGGCTACGGCATTGAGCTCAGCTTCATTACATTTGAGGTGGAGGAGGAGGCCGACTGTGGTTATGATTACATCGAGCTCTATAATGGATATGATGCCAACTCACACCGACTGGGACGCTTCTGCGGTTCAGGGGTGAGTAACCGTTATTTTCAGGGACGTCTCTGAGTTCTGTAAACTTGAAAGACTTGTGGAGGACTCGCCACATGTTTTAGTGGTCGACAATGAAACACTTCAGGTTAGACATGAGTTTGCTTTGGCACTGTGAGTCAGTGAAGCTTTAACTAGTTTTATAAATGTGCATTGTATTACCTTGCAATGTTAACTTTTGCAGCGTGCAGCGATTTATTGAAATTAGAGCTGGGCGATAAAACGATAACGATATGTATTGCGAAATAACTTTTTCTCGATAGAAAAATTAAACTATTGCGATAGACCTCATCTCTCTCTTAAAAAAAAAAAGAAAAGAAAGAACAGCCAATCCAAATTAAGTAGCGCAGAGCCGAACCAATCACAGCCGCAGCGTCACGTCACGTGACTTGTTACGTACAGCACAAGTGCCAAGCCGCGCATGTGTGGTTTGGGAAGCAGCCAGCCGCTGGTAATGGAGGAAATGAGTGTGTTTCGTAGTGATGTGTCGGTCGCGAACGAAATGGCTCTTAGAGCCGGATTTTTGACGTGAACGACGCGAGCCGGCTCCTTATCGCGAGCCGTGGGTTTTTTTCTTTCTTTCTCTCACCCTCTCTCTCGCACTTTTTTCCGCTTCACTCCGCACGCGAGCCTTGCGCTTTGCGCTGGGAAGAGGGGCGGTAGTTACACTCGCAGTAGCACAGGAACAGAGCGGGAGGGAGAGAGAGAGAGAGCCAGGGACAACAACGTCACATTAGAAAGGTATAGTAATCATCCACAACTATTTTCAGTTGCGGATGATAAAGGATTCAGAAAGTTCAGAAAGCTATACAACAAGGAGAGATTGAAAATTTCCTTTTAGTTCTCAGTTTATTTGATATTGACAAAAGTTAGTCAATTTTGTCTGTTCTTCTGTAAAACAAACTAAGATTTATTTTTAGAATTAATATTTTGTTTCTAAGTGGAATTGACAATTTAGTAGTCTGTTTTGTTTGTTCTATTTTGAAACTTAAACGCTTTAGCGGCTGCCTTTTGTGTAGTTTGCAATATTTGCCTTTATTTATCTGAAAAAGTCTCACGTTCCTTAAGTACATCTACCCTGTTGAACTTATTATGGGAAATAAATATTTAAATCAAGACAAGCTGCTGATTATTTCACATTTTACTTGTGAGCAACGGCACATTTAAATCTTACAAATATAGTTATTTGGCTTATATCGTGATATATATCGTTATCGCCTGAAATGAAAAAAGCATATCGTGATATGAAAAAATCTTATATCGCCCAGCTCTAATTGAAATGTGCAAACATACATAGGAAATGCAGTATATAAGGCAGTTTTAATGAGCTTGAAAGTCCACTTTTATTCTTCAACATAGCCTGAACTCTCTTAGGCAGCTTTCTTGTCATTTCTTTAAGTAGTCTTCAGGAATAATTCTCCAGGCTTCTTGAAGGACAGTCAAAGCTCCTCTTTGGATGATCCCACACTGCTTCTGTAATGGTGGGGAAGCCAGTCCATGATAGTGTTACATTGTGTGTTTTTCTATCCAGATATGCTTTTACTGCATTGGCAGTGTGTTTGAGATCATTGTCATGCTAAAAATGAAGCTGTCTGCCAATCAGACAATGTCCAGATGATATTGCCTGGTGGATCAAAGTGTGATGATACATTACTGCATTCATAATTTCATCAATTTTGACACCATCCCCAACACCACTGGCTGACATGTTACCACAAACCATGATAGCAGACATTCATTGTGTGGTACCTCTATTTTAATCGCCTCCATACGTATTAACGACAATTTGAACCAAAAATTTTAATTTGGATTCACTGATTCTCAGTCCAGTTCTTTGGATGTTTGACATACCTCAGCCTTTTACTTCTGTTTCGCTTGTTTAAGAAAGACCCACACCATTTTTGATGAGGCTTCAGTGAATAGCAGCTAGATCTTAAGGGCATGACTTTCTGTACATAATGCCAAGATATGCCACGTTTTCAGCAAACAGCCCTTGTTGGTGCAAAAATACTCTTTTATATATGTCAAACTGTCTTATCTGTGCCATATTTTATAAATTCAACAAACAGTTTGCTCATAACAAATTGCCTAAATTTACGATTTAAGACTTGTTCTTTGCTAAGTTATCTGTTTTGTGTATATACAACACTGTTTCATCCATTGAGAAGGTATTTTTTAATGCTTGAATGATTCATAGGTCAGTTTTAGTGGCTTAACAAACAAAAACAACATCATTATGAAAATGTTCAGGTACAAGGACTGAAAATTTGTGAAAAAGCAGAAAGCCTGGAGAAGTGTTGCTTAAAAGCACTTTAGAAAAGCAGAAGAAAGTCTGGCTGCTTGGAAGCAAAATATATAGAAATTAGTCAAGACGTGGATCAAAACTTTTGCATAGTACTGTATACTGAAATATATAAAAGCAACCTCTTCACTGTGTGTCTGTTGTCCCTTCCTCAGCCTAGAGAGGGGATTTACTCACCTGGAGATGCTATGCTGATCCGTTTCCATAGCGACGACACAATAAGCAAGAAGGGCTTCCACATCCTCTACACGAGCACCAAGTTCCAGGAGAACCTTCACACCAGGAAATGACTACAGTCGTAGCCCGTAACCTCTGACCTCTGTGCAGCCCCAGCCACTGTTACCCTGACCTTCACCACGGCAATGAGAAAAGTACAGCTCGTCCCCTCTTGGCCAGCTATGAGAAGAAGATAATTCTTCTGTGGATATCTGTCTCCCTCTGTGGCTCCACACAGGTCACTGCACTCCGAGATGAGACGAGGAAAAACATCGAGACTTATCAGCAAACACTTGGGGGATTGCGCTGATGACCGCGCGAGCCGTTTTCACAGAGGAGATGGTTTTGTTACCGCACATCAAAGCTATGTGATCAGTACAGGACGACAGGGTTGCAGGAGATCCATATAGATTCACTGAGATACCCGGAGCTGAACAAATGCAAATAAAAAGCACAAACACTAGTTTCATATTCGGAGATATAAACCGCGGATGCCAAAGAAACTAAAGACCTTAAAAATGCATCCGAGGAGGGAGTCCAGAGTCTGAAACCGTGCGACGTACTGTGATCAGACGGCTGCTTACCACCCACAGTAACCCACGACAAACTGCTGACAAACATTTTTATTGCCTTTGAGGCCTGGGAACTGGTCTCTTCAGCCCAGCTCAGAACGGCTGCAGATTATTTTATTCCATGTCTTTGTATTGTAAAACTCATTGTGTTTACTGTGTGTGTGCGCGTGCGTGCGTGTGTGTGTGGGGGGGGGGGGAGAACAAAGAGGCTCGAGTCTGCCCTTTGCCCTTTTTGTTGTTTTTCTTGCTTACAGCTTATGCAGATTGTGGAATAAAAAGAAAATAAAGAATATTAAATGCAAATAAAGACTTCCAAAATGATGTGTGATGTTAATGTTAAGCCTCACTGTAAGTTGTGGGTGTGTCCAGTTGCCCTTCCTCCACAGTGAACATGTGATTTTCTTTTTTTCTTCTTCTTCCCCAGTGGATAGCAGAAGGGAATATTTTACACAGCTGTCTCTTGAAAGTCAGTGACTGAAGGAGAGATTCCCATGGTGCTAAAAATAAAGAATACACTGAAAGACTGAATGAAGGCTTTCAAATGGAGACAGCGTGCAAACAGCACTCTGCAATCAACAGCACTAGTCCTATGGAACTACAATATTGCCTTAGAACCAAATGTATGCTATCGGACGTCGCTCTTACGCTCTTGCACAGGCGTCTCGTGTCGGCGCCATGTTTTGATTTGTTTGGTGAGATTGGTTTAATTGTAAAAAAAAATAGCAACAACAAAAAAAACATGAAACGTGAAGTCTGGGTGTAAGACGATATCTGCAGTGCATGTGTGTTTGTGTCACTTTTGTGGTTACATGCACACATACGCGTGTTTTTTGTGCATTTAGGGGAAAAAAAGGACAATTCGAAGGATATGTGCTGCAAATGGGCTGCGTTGTTTCTCTTAGTGTGTTGTAGGTGATTCTAGAGCAACTGTGCGTGTGTGTCTTTTAAGTTGTGTGTTTTTAAGTTGAATCTCTCATTGCTGTATGTGCCAAGCTCCAGGTGACCCTGATCCCACTGTTAACTGTAGTTTTTGCTTTATCGTTCCACCTCTGGGTCTGACATGACGTCCTCTGCATCGGTCATTAAAATACACACAGGCTAAAGCCACACTCGTGTTCTCTTTGTCTTTTGTTTTTAAAGGAAATATTAATCTGTTCATAAAATCCTAGCATTTACCTTGAGGTAGTTATCATGTGACAGCATATCTGAAACCTTCTCACAGCATTACTTTCCCACTTTTTCAGGGATGGCAGAACATTTTCTGAGAATTTCAGATGAGTAAGTCTAAGACCAAACCTGACCCTAAATCCATAATAACCCATAATTTGGACTTATTTAAGTAAATACATCAAGATTCAGTGTCAGAAATAAGCTTCCGTATGGATTTTCACTGAATTTGGTGATCAAATTTATAGTCACCAGACAACGAACCCAGTCAGTTTTTGTGACCTCATCACTTATCCAGTGACATATATTGTATTTTATAAAAACTCAATTTAAGACTTGACTTGCTGACTGGGTCTGAGACTGTTGGGCAGCTGGGTTCTTTCTGTGCTGTCAGCAGGGGTCAGCCTGCATTCATTTAAATAACCTGCCACCCAAAATGTTTTAATGATGTTACAGCATCGTGTTTTATCAACACGATCACTTTTAGTGATCATTTTAAAAAAGTTTTTGGAGAAACTTCAGAGAATGCTTTTGGGAACAAAGTAGAACATAAAGCTCTGTGACTTTCATCTTTCAGAAGGGCAGAAACCTATTTAAGGTATGTCCTATAGGGCAGTGCATCACAGAGCTAACACACAGAGAGAAAAACAATCACACTCAGAATTTACAACCACTATTTTACCTAACAAGCATCTCTTTGGACTCTGGGAGCAAACCCACACTGGCAGTACAGATGAACTCTATCTTTGTTACTGGATTAAATTTAAGTTTCATTGTTCAATAATTGTTTATATATAAAAGAAAAAACAACATTGTGGATCATCAGTTCTATTTGTCATGCTGAAAATATGAATTCCTCATTGTCCTCTAACAGGGAATTGCACAAATTATCAATTATTAAATTGATAAAGATTTGGCTTGGTTTGACAAGTGTCCATGGAAACATAAGGGTTTCTCATACATGCTGTTTTTTTCCATTATTACTTTTGACCCCGACACCTTGTTCTTGACTTTTGGATGAAGTATGCACGTGGAGCTCGAATGCCTACTTTCTGCCTTTCGGCATTTCGAGATGAATTCCTGATTTGTGTCTTCTTATAGTCTTTCATTCTTTATTCTCTGGCTTCAACTCTTAATTCAAACACTGCTATTTGTAGATTTAACGATGCTTACACAACGTGCCAGAGCGGGAGACGTGATTGGACAGCTGCTGATCACACAGGAACGTCATCACAGAGCTAAGTAACAGTCGTCCAATGAGATTTTGGACTTTGACGCTACTAAATAATTTTATACTTTTAAATAAACTCGTAAAAAAAAATCTATAAGTGTTCAAGTTGCGCACACTCCGCATAAAAACACAGAGCCACAGCGAACAGCAGTCCACTCTCTCTTGTGAATGAGTTTTTTCTGTCTTTGTGGGACTCCTGTAAACATCAAAAAACCACAGCTTTCCAGCATGAGAAGATCTTAACTCATCTTACCTTTATAAGATCAGTTTAATGAGCTTCACTTGTCTCTCATTCGGCGCAACAAACTCCCAACAGTTTGATGCCGCTGCTTTACCAGGAGACAACCACTAGAGTGCGCCCTTAATGAGTTTTTTTTTAAAGGTCAGAGCCCCCATAAATAAAAGAAATCATTTATTTAACCTCTTAAGCCCCAACGCCCCCTGATACGGGGGAAATCTGTTTTTCTGGTATTCTCCCAGATGAACACAACACTGATTAGAAATATTTAAAACTCTTGAATAATCTTTTAAAGGCAAACAAGGCTGTTACTTTAAACTTTCATCATGGGGAAAACTTTCATGTACATGCTGTTCAACACTTTTTACACTTTTTAGTCTTTAAAATGAGGAAATTAAACCATAAACTTCTGGACAGAGTCACCTTAAAGCGTCCCTTCATACTTGTTTCCCAATATTGCTGCAGTAGTGTGTTAGAGCTGTTTGTCTCCACCTACAGTTCACCCAGAGAACTGCAGCCAGACTGATGTAACCATCTCTCAACGTTTTGGGGTGAAAAAACGAGCAAACATCACGCTCTCTTGTACACTGGTCCAAAATATTGTACAATTTATTATTTAAAAGATAGATCTGTTTATTAAAAGGCTTTGAAACCTGATAGAGATCTGAAACATTTTTGTTTTGAATTGGAGGAAAGGCTTTTTAAATGAATACCATAGAGACTACAGCTCCTCCCACTTGGTTGGAAGACTTTATGCCCTTTAAGGCAGTAGTGCTGGGCTTACAGTTTCAGCTTTGCAAGACACCTTTTGTGTTATAGAGTTATAAATGACTGATTTTGTGGTCAAAAAAAAAAAAAAAAAAAGTGAAAATCCCCGTGCCTTTTTTTTCTCTAAACAAACATCAACAACTGCTGAGTTACTGTAGCTGTACTCATACAGTTTATGTACTCTGCCTTAGTGCACCATGTGTAGGCATAAACCTAATAATGAATTTCATTATTGATTGATCTAATTAATATTCTCTTTTTTACCATCTGATCATCAAAAGTCCTCAAAGTCCACTCAAAGCCCACAGTGAGTCGTTTTGTGAGACTAATAATGGACTATGAGAAGCCCTCTCGAAAAAACATAGTGAGAGCAGAAACAAGTTTTTAGAATTTTTTTGGTCAAAGATCAACCAAAACTTTCATCAGAAAGGTTGATTTTTAGTTAACTGATTAATCACCTCTGGTCAGTTTGAGACTTTTAACAGGAACTTTTATGTACTAAGTGACTGTCAGCTACTCTCTTATTTGCAGGGCGTCACCACAGCACGTTTGAGATTTACACCAGATGTAACCCCAAAACGATGTGCATCTCCTTGTGGAATCACGCCATGGATCTTTTGCTTGGCAGGCTAACGTGTAAGCCACAGGAACGACCTACTTACTGAAATTTAAAAAAGAATAAAAGTACCAACAAAAATTTTCACAAAAATCCACAACTGATTCAGCTATTGCAAATCTGCCCAATTTTTCCCAAATTGCAACACATTTTTACCTTTCATTAAGCAGATAAAACACAGGTAACACACTCCATCTGCTCGGGAATATTATGATTAGACTACTGAGCGCTCCAAAACAACTTCAGCATGAGCGTTGAAAGAGTGCGGTTACCTATGACTTCAGCTTTTAGGCCAACACTCAGGTCCTGAGGCAAAAATGAAATTTAAACATCTGCTTTTTCCTGAACATCACATGTGATATGAAGAAAAGCTCTAAAAATCAGACACAAAACCACGCTGCGCTGCAAGAGCCGTTTGATCTTCTGCAATGCCTGTGTGGGCGGTGAGGTGCAGCTAATTTTACCCAAACATCATTTTTGGTCACATAGCATCTTTAATACCACCATTATAATAATTAGGATATCAAAAGTATCGAGTATACATACATAATTTGCATTGCGGTACACAAATCTGAGCTGATTTATGTGTTAATATCTTTCATTTGTTGTTCTCAGGATCAACTTTTATTATCTTGACATTGTGCTGATACATTAAATCGTCCTGAAGAACTATTTCAGGAAGGAGAACATTTAATTGGACATGTATTGTTAAGCAATATAAAAAGTTGTTTTTTTTCCTTGATATTTCCAAATGTAACTTGAATCCTATAGTCTACTACTTTCCAATACCAATAGTCAAGAATCTTGATATAAGCCAAACTAGAGTCCATGTCACCAAAATCAAAGTACTTCAGGTAGGTTCCTTCACCTACAGTTGTCTGGATATTCTGTAGTTTTTCTTCTGTTTTTTGCAGTTAAGTTCTTGAAGCTGTGGGAACAGTCTATTGAAGCCATGCCTGTTTTTATAACAGTCCCAGTAAATGGATTCTCAGGAGTCTGAAGATGTACGCGTGTGAGTGTTTATGTGTGTGTATTGGTTGAGGAAAGCGTGGGTGGAAAAAACTGGTGAAGCACCCCACTTTCCTCTCTCCTCCACCACCGTTATGGTCTCAGTCTGTGCTGCCTGTCAGACGCTGGTGATGGAGGCCAGGCAGTTCGATGACTTCTGGAGTTTCTCAGGCTGTGTGGTGGGGGGCTCTGGGATGGTGCGAAAGCTGAATGGCAGTCCGATACTACTGGTGCCAATGTGGCCGGGGCTCAGCGCTGGATTTTGCCGTCTATTGCTTTCCACTATGCTGGATGTGTTGGATGCAAGGCTTTCACGTGTCCTGCACGACAAAGACGACATGACATGCAGTTTTTTCGTTACGAAAATTGAGTTACATAAATTAAGGTTGATTAAAAAAAACATATTGGAAACCCACTGAAATACTTTTGATACCATTTTAAAGCAGACTTCGAATGCTGAGGGGAAAAAAATGATAGGTTATTGACAAAATTATCATGCTATTAAACAAAAAGGTAATGCAAATCAAGTGTTAACAATTAAATCTGCCACATGTCGATTATGCTGATTACTTTCTTGTATCTTTAAGCCCAATGTTAAGTTCCAAAATACAGGATAGTTTTTAGTTTATAAACAGGGGTGCACATAATTGGTCCGCAGGTGCGCATTCGCTGTCAAAATAAAAGACGCGCACCAGATAAGAAGTTGCAACGCACGTTGCAACTTCTTATCTGGTGAAGGAGGACAGACATTTGTCTGTAGGAGGACAGACATTTGTTTAGAACTCTTAAAGATGTCAAAGAAGCAAGCTCCTTTAAGCAATTACTTTGGTGTTCCTACACCTCCAAAGAAATGTCAGAAGGAGTCCGAACTGCAAAACAAGCGCGTATTCTCGGAAAAGTGGTTGCAGGAGGTGAGCTGGCTTCAAACAAATGATGAACGCACAGAGATGTGGTGCAGAATATGCCATGAAAATCCCACCCTAGCGGACAAAAACAGTGCCGTTTATATGTACGCAAACGCGCGTTGCAACGTCTTCTCTGGTGCGTGTCTTTTATTTTGACAGCGAATGCGCACCTGCGGACAACTTATGTGCACCCCTGTTTATAAATAAATATTAGTCTTTGTATCAAGGCTATATACACAGCACAATTAAAATATGTATTACAGTGGCTATTCCATTTTACACATGATCATCAGTGTGTGAAAACATCTACCATCAAGGCTATATTCTCTTTTACCAACTAGAGACATTTACAAAATGCGAAGTAGTACTGTAAGTGCAAGTGAGTTTGAAAAGCAAAGATTTCCAACATTTTTAGGAGCTCGCCCAGCATCGATTGTATTAGGTTTGAATTTTTACTTTTTGATAATATTAAATGAGAGTATGCATGCCTTCTAGAAGCTTCTGGAAGATATACACCCCTGTACTGTCTGTCAGTTTATCCAGAACTGGTTCACACATGATTCTCACACATTAAACTGGCTTCATATTTCGCTCAAAGAAACAGAAATGGCTTGTAAAACAGATGCTTGCAACCAGTAAAATATGGAGTTGGAATAGCTTTGTATGATGCCTCTGTCAGTGCACCCCAGGGTGGCTGTGGCTACAACGTAGCTTGCCATCACCAGAGTGTGAATGTGTGTGTGAATGGGTGGATGACTGAATGTGTAAAGCGCTTTGGGGTCCTTAGGGACTAGTAAAGCGCTATACAAATACAGGCCATTTACCATTTTATGTACCGCTGTTTACTTTTGGGTATTTTTGAAAGTTAAGTTTGTTACAGTCAAAACCAGTGTTGGTCAAGTTACCTGAAAATAGTAATTGTTACTAATTATTGACGAAGTAATCCAGTTATTTTACTGATTACTTATTTTCAAAAGTAATTAGTTACTTTTTAAAAACATGATACACAACCTGAATAGGTAATAAAGCAATAGACCTTTCAGTCCAGAAAATTAAATCAAATGAAAAAGTCTCTTTTTAAAACTTGTTTTATTATTTTTAATCTTTTAACTTTATGCATATTGCATCAAGCAAAAACGAAATTATAAGCAACATTCTCTGACTGGAAGAAATTTGTTTAACATTTAAACCTATTTTCTGCATATTCCAGCATATAAAATAAAATATTTTTTTATGTTTGCACTCACTCTTTCAGATAGATTCAAGTAAAACACATCAGAAAATAAATAAAATCAAAGATTCAGCGGCACTGAAGTTCTGTCACTCTTAAGTCTATTTTCACCTGTTAAGCATGAGTGGTGCAGGCGGAGGTTTGCCCGTTGCCACAGCGGTCATGTCAGTCAGAGGATCCAGGGGTTTCTCTGTGAATTTCACATTCCCGTGGCAGCATGCTAGGTACTTGCTCAGATTTGAAGTTTAAGTTTTCACTGTAGAAAGAAGTTTTCTTTCCACGCAGAGTTTACAGCGGATGCTAATGTTTTTGTCACTTTTTATGGAATCAAACTCAAAAGTAATGTAAGTACTTCCAAGCTTTAAATGCTGCATGGTCGTACTCTCTCCCGCCCTCCATGTTATCCAATGTTGATCTACACACGTCTGTTGCTGCCACGGACGTCGCACGCGCTTACGCCATTGACATGAGACACTCTCACAAACAAAATCACGGTTTAGTAACGCAGTAACGCAGCATGGCTATGGGAAAGTAGCAGTAATCAAATGACTTTTTTTGCAATATTAATCTCTTACTTTACTCGTTACTTGAAAAAAGTAATCAGATTACAGCAACGCCCATCTCTGGTTACATGATGGACAAAAGTATTGGGATACGCTGTTTAATCTTTGAATTCAAGTGTTTTTAGTCCCATTGCTACATGTGCATAAAATCAAGCATCTAGCCATGCAGTCTGACTTTACAAACATTTCTGGAAGAAAGGCTTGTTCTTTCAGAATTTTTTCTCAGTGAGTTTGAGCGTGGTACTGTAATGGGATGCTATGCTGCATCAAGTCAGTTTGTGGAGTTTCCGCCCTCCCAGACATTCCGCAATCAGATGTAAGTGGCAATATTGGAAAGTGGAAGCGTTTAGGAACTAAAGCAACTTTGTTATAAAGAACCAAATCAGTAGCGCTTAAATGTTGCCAATACTCAGTTGACTGAATAGCTACAGAGCTCCAAACCTCCTCTGGCATTAACATCAGCACAAAAACTGTACACCAGGAGCTTCGCAAAATGACTATGTAGGCGGCTCAGTGCTTTTGTCCATATAGTAAATTAGTCCTTTTTAGATTACCTTCTCCAAAAAAGTAATGACCGCTGCAAACATGGCTGTAGCTTCCAGGTTTGAACAATAAAGCCAAAGCAGAGGTGCCTTAACCCTGCATTCTGTCTGAAGGCCAGCAGAGGGCTGTGGTGTCAAAAAGACTGGTCCTGCAGAAGTTTGATTTTATGGGCTTGATCACTCATTTTGGGTTATACTGAATTTAAAAAAAAAGAAAAAATAAGGTATATTTCCTGCTATAAATCCTGATCATCTGTGGTAAGATTTCCCATGGTATGAAACCACACAGTCATTAGCTAATAAATTGTCAATCACAAGGCATAAATCAATGAGTGTGCAGTTTCACAGTCAGACCCGCTCATCCTCTTCACATTTGTTTTTGTCTTTTCCAACCATGCCAGATGCCGACAGTGACATCACAGTAGTTACGCCCATCTAAGCTCATACTGTGTATGATGACACAACCCGGTCACAACTCAGTGTCATCCACCGAGTACGTGTGTGCTTAAACTGAAAACTGTGCAGATCCTGTAAGACCAAAAAATAGAAGTTTGATAGGCAGAGACTGGTTTATTGCTCACCATCAAGAATCTGATGTTAATGCGTGCCATTTTGCACACTTTCATCTATTTATTGAAAAGAATAACTGTGAGGATGTTCACACCCTATTTACACATGTACAAACCTCATTGTTGCTTTAAACAAAGCAGTCAGCAGCTAAATAAGCACATCGGTGGATGAGCACAAACCAGCATCTTCAATGGATGGACTTTGACATACATACAGAACCTTTACAGCACTATTGCCAAAGCTGAAAGCTCATATTTCTTCAGCCTAGTGATAAGCAAACAGTGTAACACGACACTGATATGAGTAGTCTCAGATGAGTTGATTGTTAGCCAGCTACAGTGAATAGATTCATAACCAGGAAGGTTGACGACGGGATAAAATATCAATTATAATTAAGTATTCTTTGGTCTTGGAGCCTTCACATTGACCCATGACATCTTTCACTAAGGTCTGGGTGCAAGAAGCTTTAATTTATTTCAACAAACCACACATAACCACGACATCTGTTTTAGAGGAAATATTCAGGCCCTCATGTGCTCTACCTCAGCATCCTAACCGCACTCTAAGTTGCACTTTTATGTCATACGCAGTTTACTTTAGCACATACCTGGGGGAGTTGAATCCACTGTCCACCGTGACACTGCTGCTGTCCATGCTGTCCAAACGGGCAGAGTGGGCTGACTTCTGGCTGCTGCTGTTCTCTGTCTCCTTGGGGCTGAGTAAAGTCAGATTGGTCTCCAGTTTTCGCTGCAGATCGTGGTCCTTCTCCCGTTCCAGGAGCCACTGCATGGTTCCCTCCCCACCACCACCACTGCCTCCACCATTACCACCCCCTTCCCCGTGGTCTTTGTTGTCCTCTGCCGAAGCCAACTCTTTGTGCGAGTCCTCCTCTGGCTCTTCCTCGTCCTCGTCGTCGGATACATTATAATAGTCAAAGGAGGCGGAGGGGACTGTTGGCTCTAAGCAGCCCTGTAAAACTGCAGGTGACGCTGAGGAAGTCGCTGAATTGGAAGGCTGCTGGGGCTCAGGATTGTCTAGGGCCTCTGTTGATTTGGCATGTGAGGCTTTCCGCAATGTGCCAGACTTGGTGTAGCTGCTGTCCACGTAGCCGCTGGACAAGGCATTGTGTGGAGGTTTGAACAAAGTGTCCTTGCTGAAGATTTCTTTCCTCTTGATCACCATACCACCTCCTCCCCCTCCGGGATCTACATTGTGTTGGTGTGGCGTCAAACGGGCATTTTGCGCCGGCTCCGGCGTCTGGCTTGGCGTCAGTCGCGTTGAGCCGTTCTGTCCTTTTGCTGCCGACAAGTCCTCTTTGTACTCCATCGTGTGAGGAGAGGTGAGGTGAGGCGTTTGGCGGTCAGCCGGAGAGCCCTTTCGGAGTCCCCCTGATGAGGTTAATGTGTCATATTCTGATTTTGCCTGAGGCGAAGGGGCAGTTAAGATTGTTTCATTTGACGTATTGCACTGGAAGTACTCATCTGTTGAGGGCTTAGAAGAAAGTCCCATTAGCTCATTGTACGTTGGCAGGCTGTCTCTGCTTTTGTTCCTCTCCATTGTACTCCGGATCCTTGACTCATCCAAACTCCCTTTCCCCAAATCAGGCACATTGAAATCAGAGTGGAACTTAGCAGCAGAGAACATGATCCTTGAGTAATGGGAGGACTTCTGCGTGGCCCGCAGGGTGCCATCATCAGTGTAGTAATGACTACGCTCCTCCAGACTTGGTTCAAAGTCTTCTGGTGCACCCAGTGACGGGCCTTTTAGAGAATTGTCCATGGACCGAGATCGTTCTTTCGCCTGATCTGACCTCTCGTGACGAGACTTCCTGTCCTGATTGTGACTGTGACTCCTTTGCACTCTGGACTGGCATGTTCCACGTGAAGGCTCGGGGAAGGGCATCTCTGTCCGTCTCTTAGCTAGCTCCCCAGACACATCCCACTCAGGGGTAACAGGGCAGTATGACTCAGTGATGTTGGGGTTGCTGTGGACCAGGTATGTCGCGCCGCCACTTCGCCTGCGCTCCAAGGTGTACATAGCCTCTCGGGGTGAGCGAACTAACGAGTGGCTAAAGAAGCGGTAATCCCTTTCCATGAACACAAGATCCCAGTTTGAACCCTCAGATGGGTCTCCCCTGGAGGTCCGCGGTTTGCTATGAGAGCGGGACTTACCATGTGGAGCCCTCCGGTGGCCTCTGCCCCTCCTGCTGCGTGCGCTGTGCTGGGCTGAAGACCCTGCCTTGTTCTTCTGCGTGCGCTCTTCCTCTAACCTCTTCATCACAGCCGTGTGTCTCGCAACATTCTCCACCGTTAGTTCGGGGTTGATTCTGCGAATGATCTCCATCTCCACCTCGCGGGGGATGGGTGTGGTTGGCACATCCTCGTCACGAAGCGGCCACTCCTCCGGAGGGAACTGGGCTGAGAAGGTTGCCAGCTGCCTCATTTTGTCCTTCTTAAAACTCAGCCTGAAGAGCCTGAGTCCGAACCTTTTGGATTGCTTCTCGCCGCTTCCGCCGCCCCCACCACTTCCTTCTTTCTTTTTGGTCAGAGTGTCAGTTTTATAGGGGAAAGAAGTGATGCTTTTGCCCTTATCAGCTGGATCTTGAGACGGCGATTGCTGGGCAGGGGGAGAGGTGGGAGCCGGGGGATGGGGGTACGATGGCGGCTCACCTCGGTGCTCCTTGGCTGACGCACTCGGCGGAGGATCCCCGCCGCTGTGATCCTTGGGTGGCTTACTTTGATAGGAATCTCCCCTGTGCTCCTTTGGTGACTTGCTCGGGAGTGCAGGGGGGTGATGTTTGGATGGGTCTTCGCGATAGGAATTGTACGAATCATTGTTATTCTTGCGAGGAGGCCTCTCCCTCAGACAGCCAGGCGTGGATGGTGTGGCATTGCCAGACTGAGGTGTAGCACAATGCTGAGGTTGTTGCTGTGGCTGTTGTTGTTGTTGTTGCTGCTGCTGCTGTTGTTGTTGCTGCTGCTGCTGCTGCTGCTGCTGTGGACGCTCTTGCAGTCGATCATCCAGGTGATACCACTTGTTGTTTGTTCTGATGAGAGAAGGAGTGATAAAGTAGGTCTGGGGAGTGACAATGAAGTAGCCCTCTGGAGTTGGGTAGATCTTCCTCTCTCGCACCAGCATGTTTAGGGTATGTCGCAAAACCTCTGAGCTGGGTGTAGGCACACCTGCAGAAAACAGATGAAAAATTATTTGAGTCACAGCTTTATTTTAAAAGCTTCAAATTCCTGAAGTTCACTTCAAATACAGGCATGTAGGTAACATTTGTTGCAGGCAAAGAAAGTGGAATGTAAAAAACTTAGGGACTAAGACTTAGAAAGAAGTGGAAAAGGGGATGATATCAGTAATGTCTTGAATTTTTTAAACTTTTTTTTTTTTAAACTTTTATTTAACACGTGTTGCATTGCCTCACCTTTTCATGACACGCTGCTCAAAGTGAATTTCCCTCTTTATATGCAAAAAGTTACCCAATTGAACAGTCTTAACCAAGGGATTTTTTTTCCAGCTGCAACTGTAATCAACTCCAGGCTATTAAATACCCTGTCTTAAAGGACAATGTAGTAGTAGTCTCACTTTTTACTCATATGCCATCTTTAGTGTGCTTCTTATGTTTGGTGAATCTAGTCCAGGATTTTTTTGGATTCTGATTTGTTGATGGTGCACCACAGGTGAAAGTTTACCACAAAAACAGATGCAGTATTTTAATTTTAAATGTAATCTATTTAATTCCCTGATAATCCCAAATAAATTTGTGTTATCTAGGTTAAACATGACCATGCCATGAGAATGAAGGGGTTTTCACTTTAAATAAAAAGAGTGTTTTACAGCCAATTGGTGTTTAGCTTGCATTTCCCATTCTTGCTGTTCAGAAACTTGAGGCATGTTTTGCAGTATGCTTTTTTTTCATAATACAGCACATGGTTTCAATGGATGACAGGTCTGAGACAACATGCAGGCCAAGTTAGCATTTAGACTCTATTACTCCTGAGCCATGTTGTTGTAATACGTACAGAATGTTCTTTGGTATTATCTTGCTGAAATAAGCAAAGCCCTCCATTAGAAGCCATCTGGATAGCAGCACATGCTGCCCCCAAAACCTGAAAATGTTGTTCAGGTTTTAATGTTGCTTTCACAAATGTGCAAATTATTGTTGCCATGTGTGCCAGTGTCTCCATACAAACTCCAGATAAACTGTGAGAATTTCTAGTCTGGATTCAATGCACGTTTAGTTTCCGAAAAGATTTGTTTTTTGGGCTATACCATTCAATTCCTAATTTAAAAAACAAACAAACAAAACACCACCTGATCAGCACAGATTTACCCTAATTTAAATGGGAAAGGTACACACTTAATGGGAATTAAAATTTCAGGCCCCTAATGTAGTTAATTCCCTAAAAAAATAAACAATATTTATTTTATTTTATTTTAGATGTTTGTCCAGTTTTTTTCTTTTTTTTTTGAGGGACCTTTAGAAAATTCCATTAACTAAAAAACTGCTTGATCTAGGTCCTTCAAATGTTTAAAGTTAAATATCTGGTAATATGGCTCTCTGAATATGAATGATCGATGTCTGATGTCTCTAATAATTTGGATGTGTAATCTCTGACAGCATATTTGGAGACCTGCAGAATCCACAATTTTGCAGGAAAGGAGCAATATTTTGTTTAAACCTTATTAAACGCAAGGCACATTATATTCTTTAAAACAGTCCAAAACAGGTGAATAGTTCCAACTTTAATATGGGAAAAATTCATTTTCATCAACCTTTAGTCTCATATCCTCCAGATAAGAACACCTTTTTCAGAAAGAGTAAGTTTCTGTTAATATCACATCCACATGCATCAAGTGATTGGGATAATCACTCACATCTTATATCACCTTGTAAAATATAGGCATTATGTGACATTTTCAGGCATTTTCAGGTGGGCGGCATCTGATGATCTGACATGGACTGACCCTTTAATAAATACCCAGTTATCATCAAAAGCTGTTCACTTCACTCATAACCTTTATATAGACATTCATATAATGTATTGACATTATATCAGCTATAGTTTTTAACACAGAAATGATGCAACTATTTATTTTAACTGCTTTACAGCAAGGAAACATATGCAAGTATATCTGAATGACAACAGGCTACACAATGATCACAGTTTGAGACTTCTACCAGTCAAGACACATGCAGAGCTATTGTGAGGAAAACACTGTATAAAAATGCTGGATATAGCTAAATTTAAAACTCACATATGCAAACTGATATTACTGATTTAATGTCTTTTCTTTTTTGTTTTGAATTTGTACTTGTTCAATAAACATTCTAGTTTCATAAAATTGAATTCTCTTGCACGAGTTTTACAAGGTTAAATATGAAAGTAAGATGCTGCTAGGGCCATAATGTTTCGGAAAATCATACATTTGTTGTCATTTTTTCTTCTGTACAGCACTATAGTGGATTCCAAATCAAATAATCAGGATGTTATCAAAGTGCAGGCTTTGAGCTTAAAATTTGTAACTGTTCAAGATTTATAGCCATTTTTATACACAGTTTCCCATTTTCAGAGGATTCAAACGTAACTGGACAAACTGACTGGAAAATACTGTTCAAACCGTGTATTAATTATATTGAATATATCCAAATGGGGGATAATTTTGTGTTAAACTGATCATATTTATACAAAAACTGATCCATTTTATTTTAATACTGTATGGACGCAATTACAGAGTTGTGTCAGTCTTAGAACCTGTTGGTGTCTCAGGAGATACAGATAAATATTAACTGTAAAAACATGCAAGTGATATTCGTCAGTAGTAAATATAGTAGAATATTGATTCTAGATAGAAGTCCAGCTATTAATGTTAAATATGATTGTATTTGTAAAGCTAAAAACTGGGAAAACAGTCCACAAATACAGAACCATCATTCAGTGTCACATATATCTATATTTACTGTATTTTAATATATTTTAGATTTGGGTCATCATTTAAGTGCAAAGATGGATTTTATATTTTCCATCAGGTTTTCAGCTAGCTCATAGAAAATGTCAGAAAACAAAAGAAAGCCCACCGAAAAGCAGAAAAGCAACAGGTTGTCTTAGCTAAAATAAATAAAGTAAAGGCAGGAACCAAAATTTGTGAAAAACTGAAATGAGATTATTTTCTAAATGCTTTCCAGTTCAGTGTCTAATGATAAACAAATCAACACAAAGTGTCTGGAGTTTCTAGTTTCTAGTCACTAGTGAAATATTACAAGAAGGGACTGTATATCAGCATGTTTAAGTTGCTCTTTGAACAAAGCATCTGCATTTGACGTGCATAAAATGTGAAACATAAAGAGCATGACTCTTCTGCTTGAAGAATTTAGTTAAATGTAAAACATCTAAATACAAAAAACCAAGATATGACAAATAAATGGTAAATAAACAACATGCATATCTAATAAATTAATAAAAAATCTAGATTTTTAGGCTTTGATTTTTAACATTTTTTCTACAATTTTTCCTTCATGATTGAGTGCAGTACCATGTTAAGACGCAGGTGAGAGGGCATACCTGGGAAGCTGGCAGTGAGGTGCTCCACCAGTGCCTCCTGGTTGACAGGCTTGTGGGCAGAATTCATAGCAGAGATGGCCAAGCACAAGATCTCTCCCAGCGGGATGAACTGTGACTGGCTGATAGGTGACATACTGATCGGAGACACGTCACCTGCAGGAGGAGGAGGAGATGGAGGAGGAGGAGGAGGCAAAAGCACAACTGTTAGATCATGAATGAACAGCAGGCGCAGCGTGTGAAGCTATGATGTAATGGTCAAACAGCAGCAGTGTGTATGCCGCCTGCCTGTAACGGCTCCACCCCTCCTCTCTGCTTCCTCAGCCTCTTGCTCCTCCCGTTTCTCGTAGCTTAGCAAAGCGAAGCAGCTGCTGCGGCGACCGGAGTATGAGATCACCTGAATCTCCACAGCGCAGCTATCTGATTAACATCGTTTTACGAACAGAAACGAGAGCTTGGACAATCAGCATATCTGAAATTTAAACGAAAAGCTATTTTAGAAGAAGCTACCCCAGATAAATTCTCCATAAGCTAGCTTTGCCGTCAGCTGTAGTGAGTAGTGAAATCATCTTTACAACCAGGTGCCCGAGCTTGAAGCCCTTTAAAGAGCAAACACTGGTTCTGCTGAAAGGTTGCAAAGCGACACACTGAATCCACTGCTGCGGCATCTGCTGTAGTGACCCTGTCCTCTGACCTGCATCAGGTGATTGACAATCATATGAGAAGGTGCAGAAACTGCATCATCAGAGCTTCTATATTTAATCTTTCATTAAGCATTGTGCTTCCTCATCTTCAGCAACTTGAAAACAGATCTGGTGCTGCCACATCGTCCACCGTTTTAAAGTTTCCTTATAATTCGCTGTCCATGGTTCCTCTGCCTAGGCTGAAATGTGTGCAGAGCTCTGCCTCCTCAGCCTGCTCAGCTGAATGGTCAGTTAAGCAACACAATGACGTTATCTCTACTCAGTATCACAGTCCCTATTAAGCTTTATGTGGCTGTACAAGGCTTTACGTGTATTCTAGTAAACATAAGGAAAGCCACGTATGCTCAAGATCGGCACAAAAGTAAATCCCCTCCTAGTTTGCTTTTATAATGTCTTTTAGCAAAGAAGCAAAAAAAAAAAAAAACAGAAAGAGAACAGAGAAACAAGCTAATGTTTGTAACAGAAGTACTGAAAGGATCAAAAAATTCCTGGTAATGGCATTCCTGATACTGGGATAGCCACAAGCCTTTACATATCTAACACAAAATACAAATCTGCCACAGAATGCACAACTTGTTCTTGTACTGAGACTATTCAGACACACCGTAAAAAATCTACTAAAACACTACAATATTAATTCAGAATATGAAATTAACCCTCAATGAAAAACAAGAAGCCCTAAACCTTAAGAAAGACAGCAGGACTCACTAAAGTGCAAATAAAGTCATTGATTCTATGATAACACCCTGGAAAACTAAAAAAAAAAGAAAAAAAGGGAGCTGTTAACACCTCCTACTTCAGAGCGACCAAAGTTTACTGACTGAGCAGTCGTGAGTAGAGAGGGTGGAGCTTCTGAGAGTGGGAGGGTCTGACTCACCTGGCGCACGATAACTTGGCGGGGATGGAGAGAAATGAGGGGGAGGAGGCGGAGGAAGATGCTGCTTCTGCACACGGATGTCTTTCTCACTACGAGAGAGGTTGTGCTCCAGCGGGCGTTCGGCGAGCTCCGAGCTGGGCCAGGCCCGCCGCAGATTGCTGCTGCGGTTCTTCTTCATCGTGACCCCCTTTTTTTAAAATCTTATTTTTTTTTCTTTTTTTAAACCAGGTGGTCTTCACCCCCCTTGGGCTTCTCGGGATAAGGTTGGAGGGAGGGGGGTGGAATGGGGTGGGAGGGAAGGGGGGGAGGGAAGGAGGGAGAAGGGGAAAGGGGGAAGGGGGGTGTGTGCAGGGGGAGGTCGACAAACCTCGGGCTCAGTGCCTCCCCCGCATTAGTAAGAACGTCCCGCTAGAGCGATCACACACCAGACATGGCAGGAACCAGTGTGCTCCTTCACACACATACACATGTCTCATTTACATCCACGAGCAAGCTACAAACGACCGTGTTCGCACTGTGGGTGGTTGTCATCGGCTGCTGGGCTCTCCCAGGCTGATCTGGATTGATGGCAGTGGCAGCAGAGGTGCAGGTGACTGCGCGAGGCATCACCCTTTCATCGACATCAGTCCCAGCCACCATTCGTAGCATCCCCATTTGCATGCGTAGGGAGGCACATTACGTAGCCACTCTGATGTGGGAGGAGGGAGCAGGAGAGAGGTGGGGGGGCAGGGGTAGAGATGAGGGAAATGGGGCATTGGAAAGAAGGAGGACGGTGAGGGAAGATTTCAGCGGAGGTTTTTGGGATCTGCTTGTTCCTTTCGAGTAGAAGGTAGCAGGGGGAGAGAGGCAGGGGACGGATGGATGGTCAAAGATTCAAAGCTTAAGAGAGGCCCAGTCTTCGACAATAGCTCAATTCACCACAGGAGTGCTCGGCCGATCCCCGTAAAACAAAAGAGCCCGCTTCAAAAAACACAGAAATAAAAGCTCCATTCACCCTAATGGGCAGTGAAACCTCAATAGTATGCCAAGCAGCGGAGACGCCACGTTCACCTCCATCTTTATCCGATCAAGCACAAGACCCCATCGTCCTTTCGACAACAGCACACCAGCAGAGGGTGGGGAGAAAAAAATGGAGAGCATAGAAATAAATAAATAAATTCAAGAATAGATATCCACCATATCCCGCAATCCGACGGAAGAAGCTCCTGAGCTGATCGCCGTAGCATCCATTCATTAACGGGGGGGGATGCAAACTCCAGTCAACGGCAAATCTCTTTCAACGCTAATGCTGCAGCTGCTCCCAGCACCTCCAGGAAGGGTGTGTGAGTATGTGTGTGTGTGTGAGAGACTGTGTGAGTGTGTGTGTGTGTGTGTGTGTGTGTGTATGTGTGTGTGAGAGAGAGTGTATGCGCGCATCCGCCTGCTGCGCGCGATTCTGCGTGAGCATGCATGCGTCTGTGTCTGGGTGATTGAGGCTGAGGGGAGGGGAGAGGAGAGGATGCAAGAGAGAGCAAGAGAGAGAGAGAGAGAGGGAGAGAGAGAAGGGACGTAGAGAAGGCTGAAAGGAGAGCAAATATTAACAGCTCGAAAAATAGATACAAGAAAAAAATAAATAAATGTCAGCATCCAGATGATAGCCAGGGGAATTGCAAAAACTCTCAGTCTCTACATCCTCCCTTCCTACTCTTGTTCTCCAACCCTCTCAGTATTACTGGCTGTACTCTTGAAGGATGAGGGGCCCCTTAAACAACCAGCCTTCCTCTTTTTTTTTGTCTCTCAGCTGACTGTGAAGCCACAACCTAGTGTGGAAGTCATTTTAAACCTGCTGATTTGTGTCTTTCTCATCAGCGCTTTCCACCAGTTGATTCAGTAACTTAACTGTGTGGAGCACCGAAAAACCCCAAAAGCATCACCCTAATAACGTCCAAAAGCGACAGCTCCTCCGCTCGAAGCCGGCTCGTGCTGACTCACATGCGTGGAGTGTGAATGGACGGTTGAGGTGGGGGGATAGAATAAGGAGCAAAAAAGTGTGAGGGCAGGATGGGGTGCAGGCAGAGGGGTGGACGGTGTCACAACCAATCTGCTCCAGTTCACTGACACCAAAAAGAAAGAGGAGAGCAAAGGAGGGGTGGTGAGGAGGAGGAGGAGGGAGAGCGACACCACCATGCCAGCCATTTTATTTCTCAGTAGTGCTGCAACAGCCTTTGTTGCCATGACGACGCAAGCCGATGATCTCATAGCTGTTACCTTTGAGTGCTGTTCTCTTAAAGAGCCAGCGACTCAAAATAGAAAGCAGACAGGCTCCACACACACGCACGCACAAGGACTGCCTGTTCTACGGACACACGATGCTCCTGCAGTGATGCTGAAAAATGGAGATCCTTCAACTTTGCCTATAAGACACAGGTACATATACTGAGAGAAAAAAACATGCATCATGAGCTGTTTTCACAAATTTCTCCTGAAATTGGTGACTTGGACCCGAGAGAATGATTGAAGTTTTCCTTTTTTAATACAGAACACCAAAGTAGGTAGCGTGCATCAGCTGCTGTCCTTATCAGACATGACATGGACTTTGTCATAAGTGAGCTGTTTGCCTTTAAGCTTGCATCTCCTAAAGGTAATTCTAGAAAGGTTTGAGGCTGGAGCACGCATGGTAAAGTAGTAATGATGTAAAAATTCACATAAATATGTGAATCTACTGTTTTATTGATTATTTCAACTTTTAATACTTGTAAGATATCCTCAGGAAATGTAAAGATGAGAGTACTAAGACAAAGTTAGCATAAACTCAGACTCTGACTAAAAATCTGTGCTCAATCGCTAAGAAGCAGGTCGCCGGGCAGAAGTCAACAAGTTGTGATCACCTTAGAGCACTGAGAGGGCGGGAATAGATCTTCGAAAGTTTTTGTGAAGAACAATATGCTTTGAGTGGCAATTTAATCTTAATTAAGAGTCAGTACTTATAAAGACCGTTCCTCATCATAACGTTGACTTATCATAATTCTTTGTGGCATGCTGGATATCAGCTTCTGGGCCACATCCTGACTGATGGTGACCCATTCCTGATCACAGTTTGTTGCCTTCTGCTAGTTCACCTACTTTTTAAAGATAGACTACATATTTTCACCAAGCGTAATGCAAAGCAGTGGAGGCAGTGGTTTAAAGCACATCGCCACTGGACTAGAGCAGTGGAGACATCTTCTCTGGAGTGACGAATCACACTTCTCCATGAGGCAATCCAATGGATGAGTCTGGGTTTGGGAATGGTATTTGTCTGACTGTACTGTGACAAGTGTAAAGTCTGGTGGATTATGATGTGGGGTTGTTCTTCAGGAGTTGGGATCGGCTCCTTAGTTCCAGTGAAAGGAACTCTTAATGCTTCATGTGGTAAGAGTTTGGGGATGATCCCTTCTTGTTCTAACATGACTGAGCACCAGTGTGCAAAGCATGGTCCATAAAGATATGGATGAGAGAGTTTGGTGAGGAAGAACTTGACTGGCCTGCACAGAGTCCTGACCTCAACCTGACAGAACACCTTTGGGATGAATTAGAGAGGAGACTATGAGCCAGGCCTTCTCGTCCAGCATCAGCGTCTGACCTCACAAATGCTCTTCTGGAAGAATGATCAGAAATTCCCATAAACACACTCTTATGTCTTTTGGAAAACTGTTCCAGAACAGTTGAAGCTGTTATACCTGCAAAAGGTTGGGCATACATCATTAACTCCTATAGATTAAGAATGGGATGTCACACAAGTTTATATGTTTGTGAAGGCAGATAAGCGAATACTTTTGGCGATATGGTGCATCTACACTATCATCACGCATGCTGCCAACTAATTTTTGTACTTTAAACGCATTTGTTTATAGATCATCTCAAGCCTGATGTGGTGAAGATGGGAAAGAAAGGTGGTAAGGGTAACTGGATGTCTTGGTCAAATTTTAAACCTCTATCGGCTGCCTTTTTAATTTTTTTGTACTTGGTTGTATATAAATTCAAATCTACTACTTTTAAATTTTGCTACTAGTTGGTCATTAACAAAAATATTGCAACAAAATAGTCACCTGATAATAAAAAAAAACCCAAAAGGGACACTGCACCAAACACCATAGCATTAGTCCACCATACAACTGGACTAAACTGGTCGACTGACTAAAAGTGATGCTCCTGGAGAGATTCCACTCAACACACACTCACATCCAACTTCCTCACAAACAGAGGCAGAAGCATTTTTCCCAGCGGTCTGCCCTCCTGCGGCACATTCATAGCATTACATGTTTTTGTTCCCTCAAACCTCGAATTAAGACACTAATATTTTGGGGGGGTTTTGACACAACCTGATCTGACATTAAGATATATAGCATCCCATCTCTCCGCTGCGTCAAACATTTCCCTCAATTCTCTGCTAAAACCCTCCCTTTCCTTCCAGTGGAGAGCTGTGCTGTGGCTGGGAATGCAGCTGAGTACAATTTTTTTTGTGGAACAAATACTCGACTTTTCCTTCCTAAGGGGTACACCCCGTCCCCTGTCTATTGTTTGTAGGCTGCTAAAGGATACAAAGTCCCTCTGTTAATCAGACTGAGTCGCCTATTAAAAAACACTTTGTTTCCACATAGCTGAAAATCCACAACTTTTCTCTAAATATATTAATCCGGCTGCTATTTGGCTCACAGCCCCAATCAAACATTCTCAGACTGTTTGGTTGATAATCTGGACTATGTGCAAGTGCAGTCCCTTTTTTTAAATTCACTGCATAGTTTAAGTCCTGAAGCTTTTTTTTCTGAAGAATTTTCTTTCCATAGCACATCAGTGTGTGTGTGTATGCATTACCCCCCAACACTTACCTCTAATTAATGAGTACCCTATGGTGGATCTTTGTCTGATCTTTGTTAGAACTTGTCTACCAAAAAGTAACATCCTGACACCACAGCTGGGAAAATGAGTCAGTGAAACTTGCAGCTCACTTTTGAAAATCAGAAGATTTCATTGAGCTATCACAATTATAGTTCATTTTGTTACTTCACAAAGAAGTAAAGAAACACATATTGAGTGTTTCAATCTGGAGAAAAATAAACTGAAATCAGGGGAAACGAGGTAAAATGGTTCAAGTTCAACACAACACCACAAAACCAGAGACTGAATAGGTTTCCCAGTAATGTGGTGGTAAGTGCAAAAACACAACCCCTTAAACTGTACTACAACAGAACAACAAAAACAGCCTTCAACTAACTGATGATTTCTAAATGATGTCAGTCTGTCTTTTTTGGGGTTTAGTTTTAAAAATATGTATCCTACACAAAGCTTACATACATGAGAAAGTCATTTGCATCTGGATTCACAGCATACAAAGTCAGCTGGTTCAGGATTTATAACGTCTGGTGAGTTATTAGCTATAAGACAAACATTCCAGAGCTTATCTGTGTTTGCTTCGCCGGTATCAATCAAGCTATGCCACCTTTTCTCACATAACAACACAATCCCAATCTATCACGTCTTTTGTAACAGAACTAGTAGCTTTTCAGCTCAGCAGAGCTGATTTCAAGCAGCTCAAAGACAGAGTTATGATGACACTCACTGTAAAGTCACTCAAGAGGAAAATAATTATTTATTTTATTACATTTAACAGTGAAGAGTTTGGTTTGATGGTCTGTGTTTCTACAACTGTTTAAACAGCAAGATGAAGTGAATAACCCTGAAAGTCTACCTGAAAAATATCTGCTGAGCTATTTGATGATATGAAGAACCCAATCCAGAGATTCACCTAAGAAAAAGGTCTAGCAACAATTTACAAAATTTCATTTTAACACGATAGCATAACGCTGCTTCAGCAATAACGCTCCAGATTTGTCAGCTGTTAATCTCCTATTCCACCGCATCCCAGACGTAGTCTTTTGGATTGAGAGCTGGTGACTCTGGAGGACATTTGTGTACAATATACTCATTGCAATGTTCAAGAATCAGTTGAGATGAACAGAGCTTTGTAACGTGGTGTGTTATTCTGCTAGAAGCAGCCATTATAAGATAGGTACACTGTGCTGATAAAGGGGTGGACATGGTGAGTACTCAGGTAACAGGTACGTTGTGGCATTTAAACAATGCTTAGTTGGTGCTGAAGGAACAAAAGTGTGCCAAGAAAATTTCTCTGCATCGTTACACCACCAGCAGCCTGAACCGTTTATACCAGGAAGGATGGATCTGTGCTTTCTTGTTGTTCGCACTAAATTCTGACCCCGATCAGACCAGCCTCAGCTTCCTGTTCTTAGCTTACAGGACCAGCAGCTGGTGTGGCCTTCCGCTGTGTAGCTCATCTGCTTTGATGAATATGCTCGTCTACATAGCTTGGTTGTAACAAGCATGAGTTACTGTTGCCTTCATATCAGCTCTGGCCATTCTCGTCTGACCTTTGGCATCAACAAGGAATTTCTATCCAGAGATGTGCCGCTCACTGGATATTTTCTTTTTTTCCCAGACCATTCTCTATAAACTCAAGACATGGTTGTGGGGGAAAATCCCAGAATATCAACAGTTAATGAAACAGTCAGACCAGTCCGTCTGGAACCAAAAACCAGTCAGTTAAATCACCTCTCTTCCACATTCTGATGCTCGGTTTGAACCTCAGGTCGTCGTCTTGACCATGTCTACATGCCTAAATGAATTGAGCTGCAGCCATGTGATTGATTGAGTAGGTACTCATATTAACAAGCAGTGAAAGTGTGGTAGGTGAGGGTGTGAAGTCAATTTAATGTTGTAATGGCAAACATACCACTGTGCAGTCAAACTGATCTCAACTTTAAGGCAATCAAATTAAGTTTTTAAGGAAAAGGGTGGAGTGCCCACTCCGGGTCGGGGATGAGTTCCTGCCCCAAGTGGAAGAGTTCAAGTATCTCAGGGTCTTGTTCGCGAGTGATGGGAGAAGGGAGCCGGAGATCGACAGACGGATTGGTGCTGTGGCCGCAGTGATGCGGACGCTGCACCGGTCCGTCATGGTGAAGAGAGAGCTGAGTGTAAAAGCAAAGCTCTCAATTTACCGGTCGATCTACGTCCCTACCCTCACCTATGGCCACGAGCTGTGGGTAGTGACCGAAAGAACGAGATCGCGGATACAAGCGGCGGAAATTAGCTTCCTCCGACGGGTGGCTGGCCTCTCCCTTAGAGATAGGGTGAGAGGTTCAGCCATCCGGGAGGGGCTCAGAGTAGAGCCGCTGCTCCTCCACATCGAAAGGAGCCAGCTGAGGAAGTTCGGGCATCTCACAAGGATGCCTCCTGGGCGCCTCCTGGGTGAGGTGTTCCGGGCATGTCCCACCGGGAGGAGGCCCCGGGGCAGACCCAGGACACGCTGGAGAGATTATATCTCTCGGCTGGCCTGGGAACGCCTTGGTGTTCCCCTGGATAAGCTAGAGGAGGTGGCTGGGGAGAGGGAGGTCTGGGCTTCTCTGCTTAGGCTGCTGCCCCTGCAACCCGGCCCCGGATAAAGCGGAAGAAGATGGATGGATGGAATTTAAGTTTTTACTACTGGGAGCAAAGGATGGTGTTGGGCTAGTAGTTTCCAGCCAGAGAGTAAGCAGTGACCAACTGCTTACCTTATATATGGACAGGACTTTATTCTCAAATGACCGCTAATGTTGTCAGCATTATCAAAGTTATTAACTGTCATGGCTGCAATCATTTGAATCACAATAATTTCCTCCACATTTAGGTTTTTAGGATCCACGTCCACGGCAAACAATCCTGGAAACCATGCTTTTACTCATATTCTTCAAATTGCAGATTCTTGATAACAGCCTATGCAGTAAAAGACAAGTACTAAAACTTTTAGTCTTCACTTCTTTCACACACCCAACCCTGCTGACTTTTCTGTTTGCATTTGCCCTGCTGCAGGTTGATGCTGCTCACCGATAAAACAAGATGATTCAAACCCTGGCTCTATTGTGAAATAAACATAAATAAGATGATCTCTGACAAGCTGCACGCCTCTCTGTCTCATTTGAACACACACGTATGCACACACAGAGCAAACCCAGTATGATGAACTCTCAGTATGATGGTGCAGTGGTTAGACAACACTTCAAGTCGTCCCAACCTGTCTCAGCACATATATGAGTTATGGCCTTGTCAGAAGAATCGGAATCAGAGTGTGGGAATGCTGAACTGGAGTAAAACTGGGCTCCAATCCTGTCTGTGCTATCTGGATGAGTAAGCCTCATGACATGAAGCAGCTGAGGTTAAAAGGTGATATGATGCCTAAACTCCCTTTTTTTCACTGAGACTAGCCAGTCGAAACGTTACTCACAGACTCACAGACTCACATTATTCAATTATTCAACTGCAGGAGAACATATTTGAGCTCTCACCTCTAAAAATGCCAATCAGTAGTATCTGCCAGCTCGTAAAAAAAGAGGTGTGGACGTCAGCATGAAAAACAAAAACACAGAAGAGCTCTGAAGAGCCAGAAAAGACGAGAAGATCTGCTGATGAGAACGGATTCACACGACACACCAAAAAGGGAGTTTATAAAGTGGACAGCATTTTAATAGAGCGATCCAGCTTTCAATTCAATTCAGTTTTATTTATATAGCGCCAAATCACAACAATAGTTGCCTCAAGGCGTTTTATATTGTAAGGTAAAGACCAACAATCATACAAAGAAAACAGAGAAACCCCAACAATCATATGAACCCCTATGAGCAAGCGCTTTGACGACAGTGGGAAGGAAAAACTCCCTTTTAACAGGAAGAACGCTCCGACAGAACCAGGCTCAGGGAGGGGCGACCATTGATTTGCCACAAATAATTGGGGTTAGGGGAGGAAGACAGGACAAAGACATGTTGTGAAGGAGATACAGAGATAACTAGTAATTATAGTAATCATTACTAGATAATTAGTAATTATAATGTTTTTTTGTTTTTAATGAAGCTGATAATTCTTTTAATGAGTGCTTTGAATGCAATATGAAACTATAATAAAAACATATGTACGGCTTAATGTTGTTGTTGTTTGCATCTGAACTTCATGGGTCAGAATTTAATCATCACAAATGTTTTAGAAGAAAAGTTTCAGTTAGTTCAAAGGCCTAGTCTGAAGTCTAGCACTAGAAGGTGAACATGGGGAACATTTTTTTTCTTCTTCTTCCTTCGGCTATTATTATAAGGACATCTGAGCAAGTTCTTTTCACTCTGATGAATATCTCCGTTAACACACATTGTTAACTTTGAGATAAAATTTGTCTATTTTTTGTCTCCAACTATGAATTGGGTATTTTAAACTTCTAAAGGACGCAGTACTTTGTTTCTATAACCCAAACAACCCAGATCAGAACACATCCATCTGGAAAGACAAGTAAACCCTGAGGCTACATTTAACTTTCTATGATGCTTTGTAGTTGTTATCACGCATGTCTAGACAATTTACCCACCTATGTATTTGATGTCAAAGCCCTCGGGAGGTTGCAAGGTCCGTCTCGTCCATCCGTTCCTGAGGACCTGAAGGTGCACCTCTTTCCCTTGGATCAGCAGCACATGCTCATCTATCCAGCCCAGGAAGAAGATCTCTGTCAGCGCGTGTGTCAGCGCCTTGTTCCAGAAATGCTGCATGTTGACGGCTTTGAAATTAGCGAAGACCTCATAGCCAGAGTGATGCTTTAAGTTTACTGAGAGCAAGGCCGGTGGCGGCGGTGAATCCTCTCCATCTCCTCTACAAAGGCGCGACAGCACCAGCGCCAGGGAGTGCGGAGCGATCTGGAGGAACTTGTCCATAGTCGCTCCGGTCAAAATTTGGGACTCAAAAGGAAACTACAGTCTGTTCCCTGCACGGCATGGTTCGGACAGTGCAGGTCTCCATCGCGGTTCTATCTCCAAACTGAGAGTTTTTGTTTGTTTGGGCATTTTCAAGAAACAGATTCCTCTGAAAGCTCCAGACTTCCCAGTAAAAGAGTTTTAAATGTTTCAAACACAGGTGCTCCATGTAAAACCAGGGAAATCAGCAACCTGATACCCGTCCCCTGCAGCCACCTCTCCCAAACTGTCAAAGACTTTTAGGTCCTACTTTCAGCGACAAAAAAGGCGAGCACTTGTGATGCGTTCAAGCACTCCCTGTAAACTACCACATTTCACTTTAGACGGTCAAAATCCACGTTTTTGATAGAAATCCGTATCTGATCTAATCCTTACTTAACCGTCTAAGACAATTTAATGTCATCAGTGTCTTAAAACACCAATGGAGCACTCTAATATGAGACAAAAAGAAATGCAAAAGGAATTTCAATTCAAGCTTTCGCGATGCTTGAATGGAAAGCAAATGTGTAGCAGCCAGCTTTACACAACCAAAGTGATCGTAGACAGCTACAATGAAAAATGAAAACTAGCCAATACTTAAAGTAATAATAACAAAAAATAATGATTTCGGCATTTGCCACATTTGTAAACACAAGAATCAAGTTCAGTTTCTTTCATTTTTATTTAAAATACCCAGATATAACTGGTAAAAACTAAAACTAGTAATAAAGTTTTTAAACTTTGTGTGTGTGTGCGTTAAAAAACTAAAGTTTTTAAACACACACACACACACACACACACAGACACACACACACACACACACACACACACACACACACACACACACACACACACACACACACTGGAGCCTAAACGAAGGTCAATTTAATTAAAAAAAAAAAAAAGCTGCTGAATATCATCGTATTCTCCTATAAAACAGGATTCTGGTTACTGAACAGTCCTGGGTCTTAGTTGCTGTATTTTCCCTTTCATGCTGTGTTTTGAGTTGGTGTAAGATCTGAACTACAGTCAGGCCAGTTCCACACCTGGACCCTTGTACTGTTAATGTTATGTGTTGCTGCAATAGCTGCAACGTGAGGTTTAGCATTGCTGAAATATTGTCGTGATGAAAAAGATTATATCTGGATGAGACCACGTGATTCTCCAAAAACTGCATATACCTTTTAGCACTGATGGTATCTTGGTGTAAGCAGCCAATTTAATAGGTACTAACACAACCCTATATAAGAGATGCAGGCCTTTGAATTAACAACAAGTTGGACTCTGGTCACTCTCCTCTTTACTCTGGAGGATTTGGCATCCATGTTTTCCAAAAAGAATTTCAGATTTTGATTCATCTGTCCATGGAACAGTTTCCTGATTGCATCTTTGCATTTCAAATGAGCAGAGATGATGGTAGTGTTTCTGGATTGTGTTCACATATGACTTGTTGTTTGCATCATAGAGCTTTAACCTGCAGATGGCACAATGAACTGTGTTCACAGACAGTAGTCTCTGGAAGTGTCCCTGAGCCCATGCAGTGTTTTTGATGACAGAATCACACCTGTTTTTAATGTAGTGCCACCTGGGGGCTTGAAGATCACCAGAAGATCACACTGAGTTTTGGTATCTTGTCCCTTGCACATAGACATTTGTCCACATTCCTGGAATTCTGTAATGAAATTATGTATGGTAGAAAAATCGTCACAATTTTATGTTGTTAAACATCATTCTGAAATTGTTTCACAATCTGTAGATGCTCAATTTTCAGCTCATTGCTACTTCTGAGAAACTCTGCCTCTCTAAGATGCTCTTTTTACACCCAGTCATGTTACTTGGCTACTGCCAAATTAAAAAATTATAAATGAGACAATATTTGTCTTTAAAGTTATATTTTCTCAGTGTAAACGTTTGATTTCTTTTCGATGTTCTGTTGTGAAAATAAATATGTGTTTAACAGATTTGCAACTCATTCCTTTCTGTTGATATTTACAATTTACGCATGGTTTAATTTTTTATAACTATACAGAACACACATAGACTTTCACATAAAACATTAAAAAAAACAGATAAAACACACAACACAATATGTAAAATATAAATGGTCATCAGTGCCGTCTATCACTGCCACAGAAAACGTAGTGTGCACCGGACTGAAACAATAATGATTACAGCTAAACTCCAGATATATATTTGTCAGTTTTGTTCTCTTTATGTTTACAAAGTGGACCACTGCAGGGACAAGTTTTCTCTATATAGTGTTACAAATGCCTTATTATTATGCAATCCAACAGTACCATAAAATAAACTATCAAAATTTACCATATAACCATATGCACTTGCTGAACATTAAGCCATTAAGTAGCCAGGTCTATAAGTTTTTGGACAAAGCAAGTCTTACACAGTTTTTGCAGGTTTGCCTGTGTGAATTTTAAACCAAACAATTAAGGTGTGACTGAAGGGCAGATTTAAATGAAGATGTTTAACAAAAAAATCTGAAGTAACTGCTTGGGAATTTTTATAGACACAAATTGGACAGTTGACTGTCAAGTATATTTATCTTTGTTTCATGTTTCCATGTGATTTCTTTACAAACCAAGCAGATAAAAAATGTGGATATGATTCGAAGTGTTGAATTTGTGTTTGGTAGCTCAATATGAAAACCAAAGAGATGCTGATGCAACTGGAGGAGGACATCATTAGGCTGAAAACAAAATAAAACAATCAGAGAGACTGCAAAAGCTCCAGGAGTGGCCAAATAGACAATTCTTAAAAAGAAGAAATGCACCAGCCTGCTCAGCAACACCGAAAGACCTGAAAGACCACAGAAGACAATTAAAGTGGAGGAGTGCTGAATTCTTTCCTTAGTTAAAAAAAAATTCATTCACCACAAGACAACACTTGTAAGGAGTTGAGTCATAATATTGCAAAACTCAACAAATTAAGAGATGTCCTTATGAATGTAAATAGAGAGGGTTTACGTTGTTGTAAACCCTCTCTATTTATCACTTCCTTCCTGGTGACAATTATCACCAGGAAGGCCAGATGTCTGAAAATATCTAAAAGAGGCTTTGCAGTTCTGGGTGGAAATAAATCTATGGGCAGATGAAACCAAGATGAACGTTTACCAGAATGACTGGAAGAGAAAAGTATGGAGAAATAAAGGAACACTTGTGTTTATTAATGACCTGACTGCTGATAGACGGGATCCCCCAGGACATAATGCCCTGATGTTGTCAGGCATGGATAGAATCAGGTGGGGGTGAAACTACTGAGTACTATCTTGAATTACTGCAAGGATTTACATCAAAAATGATGGGGCTGCCTCAAATTTTTTAATTTTTATTTTTGGTTTGCCTGAGAATTCGGCATATTCCTAACACATTACACTGTCCATATCAGTATGGGTATCCAGCATGATTTTTTCCCCATTGAGATCTGAAGTTTTAATGTGTTCCTTTAATTTTCTTTGAGTAGTTTTTTTGGCACCTGTCACATTTTTCAGAGTAAACAAATTTTAATATTATAGGAAAATAACATGCAGAATGAGAAAATGTAGTTTTTAAATGATGATTTCATTTATTAAAGGAGAAAAACTATCCAAACCTACCTGACCCTTTCTAAAAACGTGATTGCCCTGTAACCTTAATTACTGTTTGTGCTACCTTTGGTAGCAAGAACTGCAATCAGCTATTTGCAATAACTGACAGCGAGTCTTTCACACCACTGTGGAGGAATTTTGGCCCATTCTTCTTTGCAGAATTGTTTTAATTCAGCCAAATTTGAGGGGGTGGGGGTGGGGGGGTTATGAGCAGTAATGGCCTTTTTAAAGTCGTGGAAAAGAATTTCAATCAGATGCCAGTACAGGTTTTGGAGTGGGAACGCTTTGAGGTGTTTTGGTTTTTGTTTGTTTGTTTTCTGGAGCCCTTTGTCCTTAAGTAGCAAAGCAGCTCCAGACCATCACACTATCATCACAATGCTTGACTGTGGGTGGTGTTATTTTTATGAAATGCTGTGTTAGTTTCACATTAGATGTAGCGGGACTCAAGCCTCCCAATAAAGTACAGAAAAAAGTAGTCCACAGAATATTTCCCCAAATGTCTTGGGAATCATCAAGGTGTTTTTCTGGTAAATGGTGATCTATCACATGGATGCCATTTTTGTTTATTCTCTTTCTTATTGTTGAATCATGAACTCTGACCTGAACTGAGGTGAGGCCGGCAGTTCGTTAGATGTTCTGGTTCTTTTGTGACCTGATGAGTTGTTGATGCGCTCTTGGAGTGATTTTGGTCCTGGGAATGCTCACCACCATCCCAAGTTTTCTCCATTTTTGAAAAATGATCTCACCGTGGTCCAGTGGAATCTGAAAGTCTTAAATGGCTATGTTGGGGGAGGTAAATTACTTTTTATATCATACAACACAGTGAATCTAATCACTGCAGCTAGAAATGATTACTTTTGGTTCAGTTATGCCATATTTATTTATACTATTGGTTTCAGGTATCAAGGTTAAGATAAAGCATTTTAATCACTGTCGATTGTAAATGTATAATTCACTTGTTGGTGGGAGCAGTTTCAGTAAAGTGCATTTGTGCTCAAGACAGTTTTATCTGGCCCCGGGTCTCAAGTTCCGGTGGTTCAGTTTTTCTCACCTACAGGCAAATCTGGAGAAATCCTGCATATTTAAACTCAAGGCATCGTAAAAGCGGATCTTTTACTGTTGTTTCAGGTTAGCTCTTGTTATGATATTATGAAAAAACTGGAACGAGTTTGCCAAGAATGTGTCAAAAAATGGGTTTGGTAATCTTTGGTGCTATTAATATTCTTGCAACGGATGAGCCAAAACTAAACAATGAAACCAATTCCACAGCACAGAATACAAAGTGGTCTTTATTTTGCGTGAAACACAGTACATCAACCTTACATCACAGCTGCTTACAAAATCGTGATTTTACAAAAAAGCCAAATTGAGAAGTGCGTGTCAAACATGCAACGATGAATGATTTTAACAGCATAAGTGACAGATACAGCTGGCTTGCTGTACATAAACAATTGCATTCTCATGATTTGTCACATGTAAAAACAGGATCAATGTGCAATCAAACTGTGCTTCATCTCTTATGAATTAGTTGATATTCATGGTGACATGAGTTTTGCAGAAGAACCTTTACTCAGTTTGCTTGTGGTTATTAAGAAAATTGCATCACTGAAGTACAAAATGTCTTTAGTAAATTTGCATTTCATTTGTTAATTATTCATTTTAAAAAAAAGCCACCATGAATGTTTCTTTAAGGCTGCAACCAAAAGCTTTTTTCCATCAGTATTCAATATTTCTTTTACTGGCTCATTGTTTGTGGAAAAAGGCACATCACTGATCCCTGAAGCCAAAGTGAACATATTCAAAGATCATGTTTGGTCTGACCAAACCTCTTAAGTTTACTGGGAAAGGATGGTACTACGCTTTGTGTCTACACAAGATAAAAAAACAAAGTGAAAGTATCACCTTGTCTGAACAAATCCATCTTTGTAGTTCCGGTTGTCTGGCAAATTAAACTAACCACATCCTGAAATGTCTAACACTTTGCACCGTGGACTGCCTATGAGGTTAATCGGCCCAGTCAAGAAGCCATGAAAAGAGTAGTGAAATAAAAAAAGTTCAAGTATGTCTAACGTGTTAAAATATGGCTCAAAAAACAGCATTGTGCGGGTTGCTGAGCACTTCCCATGCAGGCTATTAAACCTGCTTTCCCATCAAAGATTTTCACAAGCAAGAGAAAGAAATCGACCTTTAGAAAAGAAAAAAAAGCCAGAAAATTATAAATGTAATTCTGAGCTTTCTAACCCACACACATTTAACTTACAGGATGCTCTTGAATTTGCTACATAATAATTTACCCACCAGGTTCAGGTGGTGCTTTCATTCAGGCTTTGCACAACGCATCAGGTACCGATCCAGTGAATGACATCACTCACACAACAATGGAGACAAATAAAAATGTAAATAGAGACGAAAACAAATAAAGACAGACCGTCATCGTGCTTAGACACTTAAGTTACAATAGACTCCTCATGTATGAGATATTGTTGCTGGTGGACAAGCAGCCCATCTATGGTTTCATGATTACACAAACGCAGAAGGTCAAACTTCCTATCAAACTGGCTCACAACAGTGTTCCCTGAAATGTGCAGTGTAAACAGCAAAAAGGCATCTACGTGTAACACACTCAGCCCGGAAATTCAAGCTGTTATTACTTGTAGACATCTGTAGGTTTTATGTCATGTTGGGATGTGAAAAATAACCTTCATTTTGGTTAAAGGGCCTGCTGCTGGGATAAAAGTGAATGCCAGACTTAAATAACTACTCAACACTGAATAAACTTAATAATGCCAAGGTGGTGAAGCATGACTGACATTTGCATCGTGTCTGCCCTCCAAGCAATATGAAATTTAGAAGAGATATTGAGTTACAAAGTGTACATTTAAAAAAAAAAAAAATTCTAGCACTCCCAAAGCCTTTCTTCTAGTTTTCTGACATTAACGAGAAAAATACATCTCTTTGGTCAGCATCGACACAATACAGGGGATTTGTTTCTTTGCATCAAACCCTGGAGAATTGGAAGCAGACTCAAACTCTACTGCCACCTTGTGGTTCACTCGGGTCATGATGTGCAGGATCTCCAGTTCTTTTCCGTACTTGCTGATCATGTCGCACACCGACTGGATGAACCAGGACCCAGTCAGAGTATTCCTCCATGAGTAGTAACCTGTATGTAGATGAGTCATGGAATACGCTTTGTATAAATACAATATTTCTTAAAGGAAACAATATGCAAGCATGCAAAAACAAAGACAAGAAAAAGGAAAGACCCTTATTTTAACCTGGGGCAGTGGAGAAGGCGTAGAGGAAGTCTGCTTCCACAGGGATCTTAACACCATCAGTTCCGCTGTCTGTTTCAATGCCTGGATCCAGATTTGTACCTCTGCAAGCCTATTCAATGTCAACACATGCACAAAAAAAAGAAGCAGTGTTCGTTTACAGGTTTGCAGGTTAGAGGAAGTGGACTAAAAGAGAAACCACCACGGTACCTGGATGAAGAAGAGCTTGGGTTTTCCCGCCAGTGATTTACAGCGATCGCCTCGAAAAAGTGAAGTTAGGTGTTTGAGCGCTACTGAGCCGTCCGTACCGAAGAACACGTCTTCATCCCCGTGACTCAAAAGAATGCAGACAAAAGAGGCCGAGTTGCTGTGATCTTCCTTGGATGCTTAAAAAAACAAAGAGATGGATAAATGAATACACGTACAGCTGATACATAACAAAAACATGTGAAAAGAGTCAATAGCATGAGGCTTATTTTTAATTTTACGAGTAGCAGTGGGAGGTTTAAATCATTCTCACCAGCGGTTAAAACATTCATCATCTGATCAACTGTCTGGTCATTGTACAGCTTCACATTATAACGTAAATTTTGAAATACTCTCATGGCGTTGCCTGCATCCACGTCAGTACCGTTTCGCTGATTCATGCCTGGAACACACAAAATCACAATTCTGGTTACTTCAACATGAAAAACCATGTGGAAAACAAATCAACATTTCCTCCTTCTGAGTGTACATTACTGTTAACAAACAATATAAATGGAGCACATTTTGATTTAACTTTTCCACACGACGGTGGGGCATGAGAAACCTGACTGGATGTAGCAGGAGGGAGGTGTACTCCAGCTAAACAGCAGCAGATGGTAGAGATGTTGTGGTAAACTTCAATTTCTTCTTTTAACACGCTTCTAAGTGTTGTACAAAACCACATTATCGGTCCGTTTTATATTGGATTCTGTTGGTACAAGGTTTTTTGCCACTGGCAGGTCAGCATTAGCAGCATGTGCTGTTCGGTGTGCTAGACTCAAACGAAGCAGGAACAAGTCTGCATGGATCTACCCAATGACTTTGGTCTTGAGCAGCAATGAGCCAGAAAATAACAAAAACACCTACACAGGTGTAAAGAAACAAAAAACAGACTGCTTTACAGTCACACTGTCAGGGCTTATTTGTCATGAGGCACCTGAACAGAAAAAGAGCCTTTGTTATTGTTCAGGTAACACCTGCTCCTTTCCTCTAACTAAACGAGGCAGTACAGGATCAACCACTACTGATGTTTACTTGACTCAAACGACGTGTTTGCTCTGAGAACATCGAGATGCATGTTGAATATGCAGTCATGTGTGCCCTTTTACTCCTGCCAGACAAGTTTTCAAAAACACAAATCTGATAGAATATTAAGACCATCACAGGACGTTTGTAAAGACAAGCAGTGAAGCTACGTAGAGGCTGACCGAGACTGGGGGTTTTGGGACACTTACTGATTTTTAGAGAGCAAAAAAAAACCAAAAACTGAGATATTCCCATTTCAGTAGATACAAATAACGCATGGCTATACTGACAAAGATAAATGAAGAGCTGCCATTTGATGTTTATATCATCCAAAGACCCAGCAATTCATTGTTATCACGTAAGGGACATGGACCTGAGACCTGTATATCCATCTGTATAGTCAGGGGTACATCCTGGGCTTTCTGGCTTTCTTTTCAAAATGATGGGCAAAACTTTGATTCAGTGTCCTCTATGGTTGGCAGTAGGAGTTACTAACTCCTGAGTACTTCACTTTTGCACAGAATTGTAGGAGATTCAGACTTATCGCAGTGTGAGGGATGAGATATTAGAGCAAGATGAAAGGTCAGAGAAGGACACACCAGCTTTCGAGGAGCCTGAACTCGAGCGCAATGATGGCACCAACCATCCGTTACAGTTTTAGGGCTCTGAACAATTTCAGAGAACATAATCAGCTAAAAGTTTGATTTCTTAAACTATTTAATATGTGCTGATTTGTGTAAATTAATTATATATTTGCTAAAAGTGCATTAAAATGTATTGTTCCTTTCTCTGTCATTTACATTTCAACCCCACTGAAATGAGGTTAAACCTTTTTTTTTTTTTTTTTAAACAAGAACATGAAAACAGGACAACACAGCCCACAACCACCAAGCCTGGAGGCCCTCTGATTACCTCAAACAGTAAAACAGCAAACAGGTTTTTGGAGAGACAAAAAAGAAAAAGTTAGAGAACACAAACCAGAGGGAAAGGTTAATCTCTGAACGTAAATGAAAAAAAGCCAGTATCACGCAACCAGTATAATGATCTGAGCCTCAGAAAATGATGAAGAACTCTGTGCCAACATCCAAAAGCAACACTATTCAAAACAGCTTCATTCCCAATAAAATCTACATTTTGAATATTCTCAAACAAAACAGTCCACAGCAAATGTTGAACAGGAAGAGGAACAGATCAGCATACTCTCTTGCGGTGCCAGTCATCTTATAGATCACACCCATGCCTTGCGTGCCTGATCATACTTTGAGTCATGTGTCTGAACTTGCTGATGAGCCAGCTGACAGTACGCTGACAGTAAAATGTGCTGGCAGCTCCCAAAACCGACTGTCATCAAATGCAAGGATACTTAACATGTGAACTGCAACAGATCCAACCAGAACATCTAATAAACCTGCAGTGGATGGAGGAAGTAGGAATCCACAGCATTAAGGTTAAACCTTCCACACCTATAAACTCTCAAAGGTGTAGAAGTGAGATGAATCACCTGGTTTCTGTCCTACATAGAGAATAGAGGAGAAGAGAAGCCACACTTTAGCACTGCCTCCACAGCGTGGGCCATTACTGCACAGAGTTCAAGCCTCAATGCAGTGATATGACACGTTACCAAGGGAGAGATTAGCATCGCAAATAAGCCCTAACAAACACTTGTCAACAGGCAGATGAAATGTGAGCCTTTAGCCTCAACACACACTCATACAACAAGGTGGCATCACCTCACATTTAACCCTCAAGGAAGTCCCCTCCTCCAGCTTTCTACCATGCACACCCCTGTGTCAAAGGCGTCTAGTAAAAATGGGGGGATGGATGTATTGTCATTAGAAACACTAGTATGGGAATGACATGGGCACATTTGACTCCTAATTAAAGTTTTAACAAAGAAAATTTGAGACAATGGATCCATTACCCAAAGTTAACCTTTACCATTAGTCAGGATTCATTTCCCTATGTAAATAGTTAACTCGGTGCACCACCCATACCTGTTTCCATTTTTACTAAGCATTGAGAAAAAAAAGCAAATACATTTTCTAATGTGTTAATACAGCAACTGGTTTCAACAGTTGTGCAAACAGAGTCGTCTTTATCAGCTTTGGTCTCTGTATCACTAGTTTATTACTTTAAGTAAGGACCCTAACTTGGCTGAACAACAAATTGCAACAAGAGAAAAACTGAGCTAATAAATAACCTGTAACCAATCTCACATAATGGATGCTTTTTTGTCCAGATCCATAAAATATCTTGCACTGAACTGGTTGTAATATAAATTGCTAAAGCCCTGAACTCCAGCAGCACAAATCCCGCACACACATCCCAACACTTTAACACGTTTTAAGACCTTCATGTCAAATGTACATCCATACTGGAGTGGTTTATGCATTCTCTTAGGAAGGGAAAGGTCACTGGTTTGATTCCAGTAGAAGACACAAATCCCTTCAGGGTTGCGTAAAGTGTAAAAACTCTGCCAAATCAAACATGCGGAGCTCCCTGCTAAAGTCACCCCGTGTGACAAGGGAGCTCTAGGTCAATTTTTATGCCTAATGTGCATAATGGAGTTCAGTAGATCTAAGTTAAATTATGAACTGTATGCATGCAGCAGAACCCTGATGAGCTCTTTTGCATGCATAGTTCCAAAATTAAAGCCTTAATTTCTTCACCCAACTCAAACTGGTCAAATCATCGCACATTTCACCTAAAGAGAAATTGATCACCAGTTTGTCTAATGTTACACACATTAAATGTCACAGACCTGCTGTATATACCAAGTGTAGCTCTACAGCTTCTCACATATGTGACATTTTAATTAGTATCACCTCTTTCACTTTGCGCCTGAAACTGAATCAGGAAGATTAATTTTAGATGTTACTTACAGCTGTTTCGTTTCGAGTTTAAATTTCAGAAACTAACAGACCGCCCAAATGCTCACCTGTACTCCTGTCAAAGTTCTTGTTGTTGATGATGATACACTGGCCAATGCTGGGGAAATCGAGGCGGTATCTGAAGCTGTGTGACTGGGGCTTGGCATCCACGTCCATGGGGACAGAAGCAGACGAAGAGCCCGCTGATCTGACGGACAAGCCAACATTTAGTTTAGAAGTTTAATGTGTGATTAGAAACTCAGCAAATAATGCACGTCAGAGAAATGCTGATGTAAATAAAGAAAGAAGCACGCAAAGATTGGACTACAGTTGAGGCTCCGTTATATCAAACGATCAAATAGCGCAATGTTAAAAAAGTTAAAATACAGCAGGGCGTTAATACAGTAGTAAAAAAGAAGAAGAAGAAGAAGAAGAAGAAACGAGCGGCTGTAATCTTTGAGGTCAAGGACGACAAACGGTTTCACTCTTACCCTGAACCTTCAACAGGATGTGAACACAATAGATCGCAATACATAAAGATCGCTAACTAGCTTAATGCAGTGACTCACTGTTTTCCATTGCCTGGCTTTGCGTCTGTATCGTCCACTCCAGGTCCGGATCCGTTTTCCGACATTTTTCACAGGCAAGTAATTAAACGCTAACCAAACAAATTCACGCTCTCTATGTGACAAAGAGAAGGCCTCAAAAATGCCCAGTCGTGCTCTGGCAGCGGATGTTCTCCCTTTACTGCTGCTGTGTGGTCCTAAAGGACTGACTGGTAAACAAAAGATGTTGATGTCACTCAGAGATGCGCTCGTTTTACGTTCAGGGGCGTGCCGAGAACAGCTACAAACATCCACGAAACGACTTCTCCAGACGCAAACAACATACGTTTGATCACTGAATTTAACCAACAATCGACCAAAGGCGTTTTACAATAACAGAAATATAATTCAATTCGGGTTCTTACATTTTATTTTTATTTTAACGCATGTGTAATACACTCACTGGCTACTTTGTTGAGTACACCCATCCAACCACAATTTTACATAAATATCAGCCAATCACATGGCAGCGTACATTCGAGCGTAGACATCAGAGATGTCAAGCTCATTTTATATCGTGGGCCTACGGAAGCGTAGAGCTGCCACCCAGGCAAAAGAAAAATAGAAGTATATCACGTTATAACGTGAAAAGTTTATTGTTCTAACAATATACTTTTCACGTTTGAGCAGTTTGGACAGTATTGTGATAAGCATGCGGACACTTAGAAGAAACCTAAACCGCATGGGACTGTACAGGAGAAAGAATGAGTCCGATCCGATTGAGGTGGCAGGATTTCTTATTGATCAACTGGAGGGACACGGGAGGCTCCATGGATATAAACTACACCACCTGAACTGCATTCAGGCAGGTTATGTTGTCACACAGAGTACTGTGAGACATTTACTGAAATATCTTGACCCTTACGGTGTTGAGCAACGACGCAGAAATCGCCTAATGCGACGCACGTATGTAAATCCTGGACCAAATTTCATGTGGCATGTTGACTCCTATGACAAACTGAAGCCTTTCGGAATCTGTATGGAGCTATTGATGGCTTTTCGAGAGTTATGATTTGGCTTCATGCCTATTCAACAAACAATGATCCCAAAGTCATTTCTGGCTATTTCATAGCAGAAGTTGAAAAGAGGATGGGAACACCTAGGATTCGCTCTTATTTGGGAACAGAAAATGTCATAATGGCGGAGATGCAACGATTCTTGCGATGGACTATGGATCCGAACGTCAGAAACTGTTTTATTACTGGATCCAGCAATCACAATCAGCGTATTGAAGGCTGGTGGGCCTTTCTGAGACGACATCATGCTCAGCACTGGATAAATCGTCTCCAGGAACTAAAAGACAATGACTGCTTTTCTGGATGTTTTTTGGACAAACAGCTCATATTGTTTACGTGCCTGAACGTCATCGAGATATGTAACCATGTTTATATTCTTTTAATGAGTCACTGTGTGTGTGTGTGTGTGTGTGTGTGTGTGTTAGAGAGAAAGAGAGACACGGAGAGAGAATAAAAAGTTTGCTTTAACACCCATCATGTACGTAAACCATCTCTATTATCACTGTGTTCAGGATATGAAAAAATGCATATTTCACTGGGCAGAAACATAAAATCACACTGTCTAAAACAATTCACGTTTAATAATTACTTTAAATTTTCCACAGTATCACGTGTCTACCACTGTTATTCTTGTTGTTGAGTATTTTTGATAAACTCTGTTTTTCTGACTGTCACTGTGTGGTGCTTTTGGGTAACATGTTGAGCCAAGAGAAATGTGTTCTTTTACTGATATGAGATTTTTTAATTTTTAATATTTAACAGGAACAGCTGCAGCAAGTTGCACATATGTGGAACACCCACATAATACGCAGAAGCAGAAATGCAGTTGCTCCAAGTGGACGTCCGATTCTCGTGTACAACATCCCTCATCTCTTTGGAGGACAGGATCATTTGAAAGAGGTTTCTCGGGAGGCAGTGGATGCTTGTAAGCAAGAATGCCAACAGAGAGGACCTTATACCTGTGATGAAACCGTTTTCAGCTTGTGTTGCCTTATAATGTCAGAGAACTTCTTACTTCCACCAAGCACAGCAGATGAATCCATTGAACTGTATCTCTTCCTGAGAGCCTATATACTGAAGCACTTATAAACCTAAATATAATTGGGCTTTGGGAATTTTTACGGACATATTTTTTGGTACAATGTTTTATTTGTGCAATAAACAATAGAAAAGACCATTTTCAGTTCAAGATAGTAGAAAAAAAAGCATGTCTAAATATATTTAACCAAATCTATGTACTCCAGTGAAGAATCTGTCACGTTCCTGGGTCTGTTGACCCAGCGTTTTAAGTTTTAGTTTATTTGGATGTTGTTTATGTTTAAGTTCATTAGATTAGCGAAGTTCATTTGGTTATTAGACTCCTTGTGTTTTCTTCCCCTGTATTTAAGTTTCCCTCACCCTTTGTGTTTCATGCTGCGTGTCTTAGGTTATCAAGTTTGTATTATCATGTCTGTCTCATGTTTCCTGTTTTATTTTGAAGGAGTCATGTGTTCTTTGTTCATTGTATTTAGTTTCACTTCCCTTGTCCTGTCATTAGGCTCATGTCAGTCAGCTGTTCCTCCATGTGTTCCCACTTCCCCTAATCACCTCCTGTGTATTTAAGTCCTCTGTTTTCAGTGTGTCATTGTCAGGTCGTCTGTTGTCCACGCCATGTTTCCCATGCCTCGCCTCGCCTCCAAGTTTCTTGTCTAGGTTTTTCTTATTGTTTGTTTAGATTTCCCAGTTTAGGCTTGTTGCTTCAGTTTGCCTTGCCTTTTGTTTGTACCTTTTACCAGCCTCATTAAACGGCTCGCTTTTTGTTAACATTCACGTTTTGCTCCCTGTTCCTTGGAGTCTGCATTTTGGGTCCTTTTTCAATTCTTACAGTGTGCCCTCTCCAGACTGTGACAGAATCAAAATGAAACCTGATCGTTGTATTAGTATTGCTTTTCTTTTTTTAATATTTTGACTGAGACATTTATGCAAAAACAGGTGTTTGCTTCCCATCTAAAGAAAACATTTGACACCTGTTTATTAATTGAAATTAGAACATTGAAGTAAATGCTTGAATACGCAAAATGTTTTAAAAATAAATCAGTAGAAAGATGTGCATTGAAGAATCTCAACCTTTTGGCATTTCCAATTATTTTATAACTGAATTTCTATTATATCTGATTTCTGTTTTAAGACTGTTGAAAAAAACATTTTTTTAAACTGCTGATCCTATACATTCTCATTCATGAAATATTGTTTTCAATTTTACTGAACACATTGTGCAACTGCTATTCACCCACGAACAGTTTCTTGTAAACTGGTAAATATAAAAATTCTGCATTATTTAATAATTAACAAACACTGTTAAATGTTCACCTCCCTTTTATTTGTGTTCAAGGAGAAGAAAACACGGACTCTTGATAAACACTACAAAACTTAACTTATGTGCCAATTTTCTGTGTCTTTTATTCCAGTCAACTATTGCATCAAAAACATTGCCTTCCAAAGTTATTCCCTTAAAATATGTTCTAAACAAATGACTGGTGGAAAGGTACAAAAAAGATACTTGAAAATAATTAATATTAAATCTTTTGAATTATTACTAAACAAAACATCCCCTCTAGCAGACATCTTGTATCCTACAGAACTGTACCACAGACCTGTGGAAACGACCTTGACACATGATAAGAACTCTGTAATTATAAGCATAGTTCACCTCTTGCTGCTAACCATATGAACTGATTAAACATAATTAGTTAGCATTTAAACTAGTAAAACTTTTAAGTATGAAATTTTAAACTGAAATTTACATTTTTCATGGTGGAAACAAATTGATGTTATCCACAATTTTTGAAAATAAATTCAAATATGAAAAAAGTTTTTTGGGGGGTTACTAATAAAACACTTCCCTGAAATTTAAGCTCTTTCTTTTTTTATACAATGATGTGTTCCCTGGTTGTGGGTTTAACAAACTTTATAGCTTCATAGCCCCTCATTGTTAGTGCAAACCTTTCATTCTTTGGTTTAAACATGATGGACTTTAATCAAGCTATGCTGAACTCATAAGAGCTTTTAGCAGCCAAAACATTGTCCAGTTCATTTCGTAGTTGTGGGTAGGACGTGTATGTCCATGGTAGTTGCAGAAGAGGGCCGCATGTGTGTGCCACAGGTCGTTGTGCCAGTCCATCCACAGGCGTGAACAGTACCTCAACCTTGTCAACACAGATGACATCTGACCCAGTAAGAAACCTGAACATCCTTCTGAGCCCTGTATCGTCAAGTCCTCTGATGTACTGGTGCAGAAATCTGAAGCTCTGCTTCTCTGCTTGAGTGGTGGGAGAGGCAGTAAGCAACTTCAAAAGCTTTCTCGTTGTTGGCTTTTTATCTTCATACATTTGTAGGACATCTTGTGGGCTTTGAAAAGCTTCTTTTAGGAAGTGGCTTGCAACTAAGGACATTTTCTCTGCGGCATATGCTGGTTTTTGGATTAATTGTTTGTGTGCAACTTTCAGAAGAAGGCCTTTTAAGTTCTCTTTGGTTGGAAGCACTGATACATCCAGGCGATCCATGAGATCCAGCACTTCATCCCTGTCTTCATCTGAAAGATCTTCTTTTAGAGCCCTTGTTATCAGATCCCTATCTGATTGACTTAGGTAAAAGAGAAGACTTTCAAACAACAGATCATCTGATACTTGATTCTCACCGAAGATGAGTGCCACTGTGAAAACAGGAGCAAGGCGACAAGGGAAATATCCATGGTCTTGAAATCCCCTCAGTAAAATTCTACCCATGGATTTCCACTCTTCTTCCTGCCATTTAGGAGACAGTGATGGCGCTCTGAACTCCTCTCCTTCAGCTGTGTTGTCCACAAACTCTGACCAAAATGCAGCATACACATCTCTTGATACACCGTCTGCATCAGCTCCTTTTTCATCAATGTAGGTGTATTTTAGAGGGTGTATGAGGAGTGCTGGATCTTTGAACTTGCTGATCATCTCCTCCAGAATAGTAACCCTGTGAAGTTTGATGGTAACGCAGACAACATCATATGATCCTGCAGAGCTTATTGCTTCATTGCTTATAGATGTATCTGGACTACTGAGTTTGTTGGAGGAAGTGTAATGGATGTGATGACCAGATCATCTTCCTCAAACTGCAGGAATGGTTCATCTATTACAGTGTCATCAAGCTGACAAGGCAGAGGCTCTCCAAGGTAGGGTTCAATCATTACCTCAGATGTGTCTAAAAATACATCTTCATCAGCATTCCTAGATTCTGATGATGAGATCATAACAGTGTGAGAAGCTTCTTCATCTCCTTGATGTGAGTCAGTCAGTTGTGAAACATTGTTTACATGTGTTTTCCCTCTATCATAAACTTCTTCATCATCGGAAAATCTTCTTGTGCACAAGTAAAATCTCAACATTCCCATTTTAAGTGCTGAGTAGAGTTCTCCAACTGTGACATCTTCATCAAATACAGCCTCTTCCTGATAGTCTAATATGTCATGACTGAACACCTCCCATCTTCCAAATTTGCTTTTTCCACTTGGAAAGAAAAGATCTTTAGCATACTGTAATATGTCAGCTTTTTTGGAGTCTTTGGGCACATCAAAGGTCCTTGTTCCTCCTCCTCTGCGCTTTCTCACTTGCTTACCTTCATGGATCCACCCTAACTCAATTTTTCGAGTCTTTTTCTCAGCCCATTTGTTGTTTTTTGCATATGTTCTTTTTCTCTTAGAAACGAATGCCTCCTCATGATCAGGTTTCTTCTCGTGTTCATTGATTCCCATCTTTTCCTTCAATTTTTCAAGCAATGAGTTTTTTCTTGATTCCTTAGTACTTGCACCACTGTTTTCCAAGCAGAACCGTCTGGCAGCTATCCGATCACCATATGTTGGGATGTAACCAGACAGGGTCTTGTCATCCATGAAATCAATCACTGTGGCATCAATCTGTAATAACAGAGATATTTATTACTATACAGAAGTACAAGGTATACCTGCTGCCACACCACATGAGGTATGTTATGTCCCCCCCACCATGGTGGAGGCAAAGGTAGGAAGGAGACAGCAACACTGGACAACCACAATCAATGAAGGAGGAGGACAACAGGACAGTTAAGAATCAGGCAGGATTTATTGATTACTTGACTTGATAGTCAAACTTAACAAAAGAAAAAGGTGGGGGAGGAGGACTGGGCGGTTGAGCCAAATCAAAGAAATTAATAAAACAAAAAGAGGTCGATAGCTTCCAGGGCCTAACTCAAACAAAAATGCAAAACAAAAGGCCTACCTAGCTACTTGACAAAAGGTCAGTGAAAACATAGAAAAGTGGCATCAACCGCATAACCTAGTGTGTCTAACAGTTTAAAAACTGCAGCCAGTCTATGGGGTACCCCCAGCTTACCTGTCCAGCCTCCCACCACACACAATACAAAGAAGCCTTCACACAAATGTTTGTTATAAAGCAGAAGCCAGCAGCCACCAGCTGGCCAGGGAGCTGCTCATTTGTAGTAATCCTCGGAGTGTGATTGGCCAACTGTGCCCAGACCAGCCAATAGACACATGCCAATCAACTTTGAACTGGCCAATAGGTGGAGGCTTGACACCTGAAAGATAAAAAGAACACAAAAGCAAAGCCACATCTCTTGGCATGTAACACCCCCACCCTTAAGAACCAAACTCCGGGTTTGGTGACATCTCTAAACAGCACGGGAGAGTGCGTCTGCTACAATGTTTTCTGAACCTTTTTTGTGATGGATATTGAGAGGATAATTCTGAACAATCAGTGACCAACGCATAAGCCGCGGGTTGTGATTATACATTCTAGAGAGGAAAACTAAAGGGAATCTGATCTGTGAATACTTGAACTGAACTCTGACCTGACTCTATATAAACTTTAAAATGTTGCAAGGCCCACAACAAAGCAAGTGTCTCCTTTTCAATGGTAGAATACCTGAGCTGATGTTTATCAAACTTCCGAGAGAAGTAACTCATAGGATGGACAATGCCCTGGGTATCCTCCTGGAGAAGCACCGCTCCTGCCCCAACTGCGCTGGCATCTATTTCCAGTTTGAATGGTAAAGAGAAGTTAGGAGCAGACAAAACGGGGGTGCAACAAAGTAAGCCCTTAAGGCTTTCGAAAGCCTGCTGGCAACTTTCAGACCAAATAAACGGCTTTGAGGGACTGGTTAAGTCAGTGAGAGGGGCAGCAACAGAAGAGAAATTCTTACAAAATCGTCGGTAATATCCTGTCATCCCAAGGAAACGCCGCAGTTCCCTCCTGGTGGTTGGTTGGGGGAACTCCTTAATCGCAGTGACTTTGGCATCTGCAGGGCGCACTTTTCCTGGACCAACTTGCTGGCCAAGGTAGAGGACACTGCCTCTAGCAAAATCACATTTGGCAAGGTTCAAAGTGAGAGATGCATTTTCCAGGCTAATGAAGACTTCTTTCAATGTAGCCATGTGGGTTGACCAGTCACTGCTATACACAACGATGTCATCCAAGTATGCTCTGCAGTTAGGGATGTTTCCCAACACTTTATTGACCAGTCTCTGAAATGTTGCAGGGGCATTGCACATGCCAAAAGGCATAACCGTATACTGCAGGAAGTGGTCAGGAGTGACAAAAGCTGAAATGTCAGATGCTTGCTGTGTCAAAGGCACTTGCCAATAACCTTTTAACATATCAAGTTTAGTGATACATTTTGCAGGCCCAATTTCATCAATGCAGTCATCGATAAGAGGTAAGGGATGTGCATCTGGTACAGTGACAGAGTTCACCTTTCGGAAGTCAGTGCAGAATCTTGGGCTTCCATTTGACTTCGTGTCTAAGAGACATGGTGAACTCCAAGAGCTGGAGCTAGGCACTGCAAATCCATTCTGAAGAAGATACTCAACTTCCAGTTTTATGATTTCCCTCTTTGTTGGACTAACCCGATAAGTGCGCTGTTTGATTGGTGTAGGGTTAGTCAGCACCACATCATGTTTTATGACAGTGGTTTGAGATGGGATGTCATTGAACAGAGATGGGAATCCCAATATGAGTGTTATGATATCATTGCTCTGTTCAGCAGGAAGGTGGGACAGGTATTGTGGTAGTGTTGACAATATCACAGAATTACCTAGTCGAGCACTTTGAGGCTCAGCACCCCGTAACACCAACCCATCTTCATCTGGAGTAATCTCCACCTTGAAAACAGAAGCCATCGGGGATGTAGCCACTTGTTCTTGGGCCACAGATGGCACAGTTGAAGGTTCACGAGAGTTGTACAGCTTCATCATGTTGACGTGACACACCCGAGTAGGACGTCTGCGATCCGGGGTCTGAATAATGTAGTTGGTCTTGCTGAGTTTTTTCTCTACAACATAAGGACCAGAGAATTTAACGGAAAGAGAGGAGCCGGGCACGGGAAGGAGAAGGAGCACTCTGTCACCTGGCTGGAATGAACGGTCGACTGCCCGCTGGTCAAAGTGTCTCTTCATTTTTAGTGGCTAGTGCATTCCTTGTTAGGGAATAAGCCCTCTTTAACCTGTCGTTTAGTGTTTTGACATACTCTGGAAGGCTTTTGGTGTTGTCAACCGGATTAGCCAGCCTCTCTTTAAAAGCCCTTTAAAGGACCCATCACCTCACGCCCAAACACAAGTTCACCGGGACTAAACCCCAGAGACTCTTGGGTTGCTTCACGACAGGCAAATAAAACAAGAGGAACACTTTCATCCCAGTCCCGTTGAGAACTATAACAGTGTTTCCGCAACATGGACTTCAAAGTCTGATGAAACCTCTCTAGCACCCCCTGACTCTCAGGATGGTAAGAACTCGAGGTTATGTGTTCAATGCCTAATGTTTTAAGGGCTTGGGCAAATACTCTAGACTTAAAGTTAGTACCTTGGTCTGTTTGCACAACCTTAGGCAGACCAAAGGTTGAAAAGAATCTCAACAGCGCTTTGACAACAATCTGAGCTGTAATCCTCCGTAGTGGGATTGCCTCAGGAAACCTAGTTGAAACGCACATGACCGTCAACAGAAACTGGTTTCCAGTTTTAGATTTAGGTAAAGGCCCCACACAGTCAACAATCACTTTTTGAAATGGCTCCTCTACTACTGGGATAGGACAGAGAGGAGCTGGTGGGATTATTTGTTTTGGCTTGCCAGTGATTTGGCATACATGGCATGTACGGCAGTATTGAACAACAGATTTCAGTCCTGGCCAGAAGAAATGTTTCAGAATTCTGCTATATGTCTTGTTAACCCCCAAATGTCCTGACCATGGGTGGTCATGTGCTAAGGACAATACCTGGGTACTAGGCAGTAGGTACAACCACCTGATAAACTGCAGACCAGTCTGCGTCTTCTGAGACCTCACTCGTCCATCTGCGCATCAGTAGACCTTCATCTGAGAAGTAAGCCAGCTTTTTCTTCTTGGTATCCTGTTGACTGAGGATAGAAGAATGACACTTGGACAGGGTTACATCATTTTTCTGTGCAGTAATGAACTCCTCTCGGGAGACTGGCAAATTCAGGATTGGTTGTGTTGTGTCAGCAGGTGGAACTTTGGCCTGACCCTTAGATCCAGAGGTAAATGTGATCACGTGACCAAAGAGATCTGACCTCATAAAGGAATCAGTCAAGTCAGGACCATACTTTTTTGTATGGTCCTTTTTTGTCTGGGCCCTCGTAACTACACAAGCTGGAAAAATGGCAGGCTGGTCTTGGGCTGAGTCAGAGTCCAGACTCAGCTCGGGTCTGTCTAACACTTCAGGAACGGGCATGACCTTGCCTCCAGCAAGGTCATTACCTAGGATGAAGTCAATACCTGGGATAGGCAATGCAGAACGAATAGCCACTTTAACAATCCCACTGACTAAGGAAGACTGAATGTGAATAGTGTGCAAAGGGGCAGATACAAATCCGAGTTCTACTCCCTGGACAATGACACTAGATTGACAAAATGACTCCTCTGAAAACGGTAAGACATTTTCTCTAATGATGGACTGAGAGGCCCCTGTATCTCTCAGCATTTTTACTGGCTGTTGATCTTTTGGATTCCCAGTCAGTGAAACCACTCCCTCTAGAATGAATGGTTTGAAACAGGGATCAGGGTGGTTATCGTTCGGTTGAAAAGCCCTCCCATTCTCTGTAGCTTTAATCAGTCCCACTCCTTTTTGTTGTGAGGATAGTTGCTGTTTACGCTTTAATGCCTGACAATCTGCAATGAGATGACCCTTTTTATGGCAATAAAAAGCATTCACCATGGGGAGGTGAAGGTAGTCTCACGGGCCTTGCAGCAGAGCGACTAGACTCAAGCCGTGCTGAGCGCAAGGCTGTGGGCCTATCTGGATGGGAAATAGGTGAAAAAACATTCTTATGTGTTAACACAAACTCATCGGCCAACACAGCTGCTTTTGACATTGACGTCACCTTCTGTTCATTTAAGAACATTATGACTCTCTCAGGTAATGAATTTTTAAAATCCTCCAGTAGCATTAACTCCCGCAGAGACTCATAATCATCACCAACTCCGTTAGCAGCACACCACTTATCAAAAAGAGCCCCTTTTTCATTTGCAAACTCCACATATGTTTGACTGCTGGACTTCTTGTGGTTCCTAAATTTCTGCCTGTAGGCCTCAGGTACCAGTTCATAGGCACGTACAATTGTTTCCTTCAACACTTCATATTTCATGCTCTGCTCTAGCGAAAGTGAAGCTACTACCTCCTGAGCTTTGCCCACTAATTTACACTGAAGTAAAATAGGCCAGTTCTCTTGGCCAGTTCAGAGCAGTAGCCACCTTTTCAAAAGCGTTGAAATATGAATCTACCTCAGTCTCACGAAAGGTAGGTACTAGAGCAATATGTTTGTTAACATCAACTTTCCGGGGAGACTTTTGGGATTTCTTTAGTGGCATGTGTTTTCTGCCCTGATGACATCTTCAGTGCTTCTACTTCAAGCTGCTTTAACCTGATTTCTTTTTCAGCTTCTATCTCAAGCCTACGGATCTCCAGCCGGAGATCATCATCTGCTTTACGCACCTTATCCTTCTCCTGTGCCTCCAACTGTAAACGTAGTAAGCGAACCTTAAGCTTTGCATCACTGCTAGATGTCTGGGATTCTGGAGTGAAAGGCTTAAAGTGAGGCAGAGTTTGGGGAGCCGCATCTGACTTAACTTGGGCACCCGGAGGTGTAGCAAGTTGAGCTTGCTCTTCAGTTCTCTCTGGAGAAGCTGGATTAGCAGAGGCTCCAGGGGGAGCTAAGGGGTCCTGAGAAGGTACCTCAGGCGTAGCAGGGCTAATTAAGATACCCAACTCTATTAACCCCTCCAACAAAGCCTGCTTAATATCCTTCTTCACTCCGTATTCTGGTACGGAAAGTTTATACTGGGCAGCAATACTTAACAAGTCGTCTTTGCGACACAAGTCAATCTTTTCAACGCTAGGTTGATTAACAAAATCAAGCAGGTCAAAACTCATCTTCAACCGCAACCATGAAACATAGCCACCCTAAAATCACGACACACTTTCATTAATTTAGGTTGTCCACAGCATAAAAAGATCCCGGACGAGCCCCCACTTGTGTTACGTCCCCCCCACCATGGTGGAGGCAAAGGTAGGAAGGAGACAGCAACACTGGACAACCACAATCAATGAAGGAGGAGGACAACAGGACAGGTAAGAATCAGGCAGGATTTATTGATTACTTGACTTGATAGTCAAACTTAACAAAAGAAAAAGGTGTGGGAGTGAGGACTGGGCGGTTGAGCCAAAACAAAGAAATTAATAAAACAAAAACAGGTCGATAGCTTCCAGGGCCTAACTGAAACAAAAATGCAAAACAAAAGGCCTACCTAGCTACTCGACAAAAGGTCAGTGAAAACATAGAAAAGTGGCATCAACCGCATAACCTAGTGTGTCTAACAGTTTAAAAACTGCCAGCTTACCCGTCCAGCCTCCCACCACACACAATACAAAGAAACCTTCACACAAATGTTTGTTATAAAGCAGAAGCCAGCAGCCACCAGCTGGCCAGGGAGCTGCTCATTTGTAGTGATCCTCGGAGTGTGATTGGCCAACTGTGCCCAGCAGTGGCGGAGCGGGGGGGGGGGGGTGGCTTACTGGGCTTAAGCCCGGGTTTTTTTTTCAGAAGCCCGGGGTCTTTTGGAGTGTAATTTTTTCATAGTTAGATGCCTGGTTGAGAAGTGTATAAAACAAAAAACTACACACAATATTCGAAGCGCATAGTGCACACTGTGGGAATTTACGACTGTGCGTAAATCCCCCCTAATATTGGTATGATCCAAACTCAGACACTAAGCGGGGCGTTGCAGCTGCTGCCTGCGAGTGCGCTGTTGGGGAAACGGAGCGAGGCAGACCGAGGAGAACTGAAGTTCGACCAGGTACCAAAGCAAATCATTCGTACTGTACAAATAATGTAAATATGACGGTGTATCACGAAAGATTGATATCAAACTGATCACTTGACCCATATTACGTTACTCGTTCTTCAAGTGAATCAACAAATGGCGAAATGAAAAGCCGAACAACAACAATGCTGTTTCTTTAGAGAGTCTTAGCTTACATGTGTGTTTATTTCATATTTTCAGTTGTTACCCTCCACGGCTAAATAAATCGGTTTCAGTAATGTACTGATATACAAGAATGGACATAAGGGGCTTCTTTTAAAGAAAAAACTCAGGTAGTATTTTATATAATTATGCTTTGTATGTTGTTCAGTATATTTCTATGCAAAACAAGAGGAATTTCAATACACAGCAGTATATTCACAGTTTAAACCAGATATTTACATACACTTTATGGAAAACACAAGAACATTTTTTTACTGTACAACATCAATTTAGAGTAAACTTGTTTTGTTTTGGATAAATAAATATTGAAATATCTTTTGAATTAGTTAAATGTCAGAATAAAGAGAGACAGAGCTGTCTATTTTTATCACTTTCATCAAATTTAGGAGTACAGATACACTAAGTTTAGTGTTAATTAATAAGAAAACTCCAGACGATTCCATTCTGAGCTGAAGAAGCTTCTGATAGGTTAGTAGAGTCCATGTGAGTAAATTGGTGGCACAGCTCTGGATGCATATAAGGCAAAACACAGAGCCTGTTTCTTTGAAATGGGAACATCAAGAGATGTCAACCAAAACACCAGGAAAAGAATTTTGGAGATCCATAAGTGTGGCTCAGTTTTGAATACAATTTGGTGCCATTTACAATTAAGAAATACAGACAATTTATCTCTTTACTCTTAAAATTAACAAATATGTTTTTTATATTTATCAATCTAAAAAAATAAACATTTAGTCTGATTTGATGTTACAATTAAAAAAGTGTTTGTGTTTTTATCTGAAGAGTATGTAAATATCTGGTTTCCACTGTATATTTGATGATTGTCAGCACAAAGAGGGAGAAAGAGGAACAGAGAGGGAGAGAGAGGAACAGAGAGGGATATGGAGGAACAGAGAGGGAGAGAGAGGAACAGAGAGGGATATGGAGGAACAGAGAGGGGGAGAGAGGAACAGAGAGGGAGAGAGAGGAACAGAGAGGGAGATGGAGAATGAGGACAGAACAGAGATGGAACAAGAGCAGGTGAGACAGACATGTTAGTCAAATGGTTGTTTACCAAAAGTATCACCGTATCATAGTATCTCGTACCTAGTGTTTCTTTTTAGGTTTGTTATTTTTCAAATTCTATATTTATTAAGTTATTCAGGCTTGTTTGCACAACAAGGCTAAATAATTATATAAACTTTTCTGAATCCAAATAGTGGACTTTGGTAGAATTAAAAAATAAGTGTAGTGCAGGTCTATGATTATTTTTAGTGCTACTATCATCTAGTTCTGATTCTGGTTCTGTCTTGGTTAAATCCTAAGTAGTCCTGATTTTGAACTGTTGTAGTCCTGTTTTAATTCTGGATCTGGTTGAATTGGGGTTTAGTCCTTGTGTCTTGATACAGCCCTGATTTTGTTCTGCCTTGCTGCTTAATTAAAAAACTAGTTTAAGGTGTCCTGCATATGTGATATATTTTTCCCTATATGAAGTCATTCTTTTTTGAACAAAACTCAAAACAGAGCCAATTAATCTTTCAGTCATTTCTAACACCCCCCAAAAAAATCCTACATGCATACTACCCTTTAGGGCTAAGCCCCGTGTGTTTCAAATGTCTGGCTCCGCCTCTGGTGCCCAGACCAGCCAATAGACACATGCCAATCAACTTTGAACTGGCCAATAGGTGGAGGCTTGACACCTGAAAGATAAAAAGAACACAAAAGCAAAGCCACGTCTCTTGGCATGTAACAAGGTACATCACTAAAAAAATGTATGTACATTTCACATGTGTTTTGATAATTGTCTGTTATTATTTTAGTGGCAGCCATCAATATTTAGCATTTATTCTTTTCCTCTCTCTATGCCAGCAACATTAATCAGATTCTCTAACATGTCATTAATAGAAATGTTACAGTATATACAACGCCCACTTTTGAAAAAGTAAATTAGTATTCACGTATCTTTCAGTTGCACAATGCACAATGGGTTGAAATCATTGGTGTTTTAAATTGAAGCCAAATATCAATATAAACACAGTTTCATTCATTTGTTTTTAGATAAACAAGGAAACATTGTGCATCACATAATATCGTGATAAATTTAAGAAACCTGGAATCTGCATATAGCTAACGGGTTAATTAGTAACATTTAATAACTGTGGTCATAACAGCGACCCAGTTTTATACAGCGGGATAATTTGTTTTACATTCTCGATTCCATATAGATCCACACCAATGCAGCCTACATCCATATTATGGGCAGAAATCTGTGCCATCAGAAACTGAATTTGAATAAGTTAAATTTGAATTTGAATGGTAACTTGAATAAAAGCTTTTGAAAACTGAATTTGAATTAGTCTAATTTGAAATTGAATTTATGGTTTGAAAATGATCATCACTAAATTGAAATTGAATTTTATATATTGAAAATGAATTCATTTGCTTTGAAACTGCATTTTATCCTTTAAAAATTCAGCTCTCGAATAATTTCAGTTTCACTCTCACCATTCAGTTTCAGTTCTACAATTCAATTTCAGTTCCAAAATTCAGTTTTTTGGAACTTACTTCCGGTTCCGGTTCAAGAGTAAACGAGCGCAGATTTATGCCGGGCTCACACTGTGCGATTTTTGGCCCATTTTGAGCCGATTTTTGAGTCGTGCGACCGTTTTGGTGATCGGCCCGAGTTTGTCCTTCATCGTGCGTCGTGCATCGTGTAGTGTACGTGGGGTAACGAGAAACGATTAACACCTCACGACCAGCTCCCGATCATCAATCGCTTGAAATCCTCCCGACCGTCGGGAGGGTGTCACTGCAGCTTCTCACACTGCGCACGCGCAAACACAAATGTCAGCGAAAAAGACGGCGCAGCACGGCAGTGCAGCGTGTGATCTGGACACAAGCGATGGAGGCACAACTTGTAGAACTTTGGAAAGCTCACCCGAGCCTTTTCGATGTGGCCTCACAAAATTATCACGACCACAACAACCGTGAAAATAGTTGGATTTACATTGCTGCTCAATCACAGCTGCCTGATCAATGTTTTTCATAAAGTTGATGGTGGTGGTGTGCGTGTCTGTGTGAGTGAAAGACAGAGAGGGAGAGCGAGCGACAGAATTTCTGTTATAACCTTCATTTTATGAACGCACAGTTTGAGCACTCAGGTCGCATCAGAGCATCGGGCCGTATAGTGTGAGACCCTGCATCGTGACCTATGAACTTCTAACCCCTGCGAGTCAATCGTACAGTTTGAGCAGGAGCTGAATCGCGCGACTGAAAAAATCGCACAGTGTGAGCCCGGCATAATAGAACTACGTTTTACCAGCGGGCTGAAAGTGTTACTGACGGGATTCTACAGCGTCTTGAGCTGAATTAAGACTTCAGAAGTCATTCGTCATGTCGAATGACCAGCGGATAAACTCTCAGGTTGGTAATAAATGTATTACGTGTATAAGAACAAGCGTCATGTTAACAATTGATAGCCGTACAGTAACTTTTATGCTTATTGTAGCTGTTAGCTAAAAAAGCTAATTTAGCCTAGTTTGCCCTGGATTTAGCTTTGACAAACAAATATGATCGACTGTTTCTAATAGAAATCCAAAGTTGTCATCTTGTACCCTGTCAGAGCCTTGTATGCTTGCAGAGACCCCTACAGTAGGGAAACATGCAAAACAGCGTCCAAACCTTTGTATTTTAGCTTTATTTATGTCTTACACAGCATCCCAACTCTTTAGCTAACTTAATAACTTTAGCTAAAGTGAATAGTTAGTCTAATTCATTAGTGCAGCATTACTGGATCACCTCCGTTTGAAGTGATATGATATGTGACTATCACTGTGTTTAACTACCATAATAATTCTTAGGGTACTGAGTGCATGCTTAGTTTTTTTTTTTTTTTTAAACATACTGCTCCATTGCTATGTTTGACAGGCTGAAGTTGTCAGGTCACCTCCTAAATCGATCATCTTTTACAGGTGTTTTGTGCCAGAAATGGAGTGCCCACTGAAGATACTGAATCTCTACGCATTGCCATTGATCCCTCTTGTGCCTTCATCTAGACAAGAGACATCAACTTAACCACTCTCACATGCTCTGTACCTACATCACCTTCCCTGACAGTCATAGCTTGGCTCATCTGAGGGTGAAATTATAAGAATGTGTTATTTTGCAAAGTGCTCTCTAGGGTTCCTAAATAAAATATGGCATTGAGGTCATTTCTTTTGAATTAATCCCTTCTTCTGAAATATAAGAACCTCTCCTGGTTTTAATGGCACTTTGGATTTCCTTACTTTCTGTTCCACTCCCAACCCCAAACAGATGCTGACACAGTAACATGGAAGAGGGAAAGAAGTTGGAAAGGACTACTATAAATAAACCTAATGCCTAACAATGAAAAATGTAAAATAAGAACAATAATAATAATAATAAAGATAAAAGATGAAGTAACAAGTTTTTTGTTTATTCCAAATGATCATCCAGATGTCTGTGACATGTGATGACAAACACCATAATGGAAGGCCTTTGTCATCACATGCTTAAACTCATATTTTTGCATATGCTGAACAGGCAGTCAGACATGCTGTAACTGTGGGGTAGAAAACTGCATGAACACCATACGGCAGGGGTCTCAAACTCCAGTCCTCGAGGGCCGCTGTCCTGCAACTTTTCCATGTGTCCCTGTTGCAACACACCTAGTAGGTCATTAGCAAGAGTATAGAACTTGACTGCATGCTGAGTTGGCAATTCAGCCATTTGATTCACGTTACAGCAGCTCATGAGTGAATGAACATGGTGCAATAAAAGTATTTTAGAAGTATATGTTTCCAAATACATATATTTACTTAAATTTACTTGAGTAGGTAGGGTTAGGGGTTGCCACCTCAGCATGCAGTCAAGTTCTACACTCTTGCTAATGACCTACTAATTGTATTCAGGTGTGTTGCACCAGGGACACATGGAAAAGTTGCATGCATCCCTCGAGGACTGGAGTTTGAGACCACTATCATATGGAATATGACAGGTGTGGTTGAACTGCATGAAGACTCTGAAGTTTCTCTTCTCTTCTGGCAGGACAGGAATGTAGCCTTGTCCTGTGAGCCACCGTAAGGATGTACTTAGAGTAGAACTGGACTGTCACCGGCCTCAGGCTCTTCACCTTTTCAAAGACAAAGCAGTCATTTAGATAAAATATTAGATATTGTTTACCTGTAAATGCACAAAGAGAATTTAGAAATGTAATTATTGTCAAGAGTGAACAAGCACTGATAGTGTAATCTACAGCTGTGGCCAAACGTTTAGAGAATGAGAAGTGTTGTTTGTTTATTTACAAAGTTTGCTGTTTCAGTGATAGTTGTATATCATATTATATCACTTTAAACAGGTGATCCAGTAATGCTGTGCTAATGAATTAGACTAACTATTCACTTTAGCTAAAGTTATTAAGTTAGCTAAAGAGTTGGGATGCTGTGTAAGACATAAATAAAGCTAAAATACAAAGGTTTGGACACCGTTTTGCCTGTTTCCCTACTGTATTCAATTCAATTCAATTCAATTCAATTTTATTTATATAGCGCCAAATCACAACAAAAGTCGCCTCAAGGCCAGCTAGGGGTCTCTGCAAGCATACAGGGCTCTGACAGGGTACAAGATGACAACTTTGGAATTCTACTAGAAACAGTCAATCATATTTGTTTGTCAAAGCTGAATTCAGGGCAAACTAGGCTAAATTAGCGTTTTTAGCTAACAGCTACAATAAGCATAAAAGTTACCTTACGGCTATCATTTGTTGACATGACGCTTGTTCTTATACATGTAATACATTTATTACCAACCTGAGAGTTTATCCGCTGGTCATTCGACATGACGAATGACTTCTGAAGTCTTAATTCAGCTCAAGACGCTGTAGAATCCCGTCAGTAACACTTTCAGCCCGCTGGTAAAACGTAGTTCTATTAATCTGCGCTCGTTTACTCTTGAACCGGAACCGGAAGTAAGTTCCAAAAAACTGAATTTTGGAACTGAAATTGAATTGTAGAACTGAAACTGAATGGTGAGAGTGAAACTGAAATTATTCGAGAGCTGAATTTTTAAAGGATAAAATGCAGTTTCAAAGCAAATGAATTCATTTTCAATATATAAAATTCAATTTCAATTTAGTGATGATCATTTTCAAACCATAAATTCAATTTCAAATTAGACTAATTCAAATTCAGTTTTCAAAAGCTTTTATTCAAGTTACAATTCAAATTAAAATTTAACTTATTCAAATTCAGTTTCTGATGGCACAGATACCTTACGCCGTCAAAGCGAGAGAAGCGAAAACCGCTGTGGTTGCTAACTTAGCAATATGTCACATTTTTAGACGCTGTAACTTCGTAAAAAGCGAGTTTTACAAATTTCCCCCTCAAGAGAGAACTTGCGCGTTCTTGTAGCATTCGTAAGAGACAGTCCTCAGGTACACCACGATTCCGAAGAAATCTCAGAAGTGGGCTATCAGTGTTTGTGTCAATGTTGAAAGCAGGGCATTGAAAGTTAAGTGCCAGCTCTGAAGAGCGTGAGCTCTCCACACCTACCATGGATTTGGGTTTCCGAACGCAACACGTTTTACGTTCTTACAATAAAAAATGTTATTCTAATGGTATCTTTTTTTTTTTTTTTTTAACATTTGTACAATATATGATCACGTAATATAATATTTATATTGTACGAACGTGATAATTATGTATATTGTAATAACGTGATATTATGTTGTTCAAACGTGAAAAGTATCTTGTTAGAACAATAAACTTTTCACGTTATAACGTGATATACTTCTGTTTTTCTTTTGCCTGGGTGGCAGCTCTAACGCTTCCGCGGGGCACATCCAGCCCACTATGATCTAAACAGACCATCAGTCTAAAGACGTTTAACTACACATTTACGGTACAAATTAGTTTTTCTATGCCAAAGTTTTTGATCTTTAGTAACTGAAAAGAAAGAAATCTATCAGCACTGTTCTCGGGGTTTACATTGTAAATGTGTAAAATTACAGAAACATTTTGGTAGCTTTCACATTTTGCTGTCCCGTAATTATGAAATAAATCTTTTTTTGTTAATTCATATAAAATGTTCTTTTTTCTTGTGGACCCATTTTATATGAAGATATTGTAAATACATTTCAGAAACTGCTGACTTACTGGAATTTTTTCCAAGCAGTCATCTTTAAGGCTTACAGAGAGCCCAATCCAAGAAAGAACCTTTGGAATGTGGTGGAACAGGAGATTTGAAACACTGGGTGCGCAGCCAACTAATCTGCAGCAACTGTGTGATGTTATCATGTCAATATGGACCACAATGTCACCTCTAAAGGAATGTTTCCAGCACCTTGCTGAATCTATGCCACAAGTAATTAATGCACCTCTAAAGGCAAAAAAGGGGTCCAACCTTGTATCAGTAAGGTGTCCCTAATATAGTGTCCAGTGTGTGAACATATGAAAGTATAGTTTCATCTCTAAAATGAATTAAACCTTCGCACATCCAGGAGTATATAACTTGTTTATAAAAGACCCAAGTTCCACCTTTAACTAGACGTGGATCTTATTTACACAGACACTACATTATGAAATGTTGGTATGTTGTTTTCAAGGGGTACAGCAATTCAAACAGGTTGAAATAAAAAGTCATCTGCTTTGAAATTACACATATACATTATACTAGTAAAACCGCTTTGTTGAGACGGTTGATAAAATGAATACCAAAGATAAGCAGTTCATCTCAACTCAGACTTTAATCCAGCCACAATCTCTAAAACAATCCTTCTAAAAACTCCATCAAAAGCACAGAAAAAGGTGAAAAGTTTCCTTAGAATTGTAATTCATTTCATATTTTATTGAACATGGTTTAGGAAAAGTTTTCAGAACAAGCTCACACAAATATTTCAATAGCCAACATCAAAATCTGACCATTTAGTAATAAAATTCAGTCTGAATTCAGTCAGAGCTCAGATTTCTGGAGCTTTGGACAGTTGTAGATGGGGACAGTCAGAAAAAAGGGAGGAAAAAAACACTAGCTGGAACAAAGTGATGAAACTGGTGGAAACCGACAGAAAAAAAAATCTAGAAACATAAAGATGGAATGACAGAACCACACAATTCAAACGAACACAGAAACAGAAATGTTACATGTAATAAAAACAACAGAGGACGCAAATCTGTAAACCTATTCTGTAAAGAAGTGTTTTTAAATGGCTTGCAGAGCCTCAATGAAGATGAAGGTGGCAGAAAACAAATAAAGACGAATATTTCAAACTGAAAGCTAACTTGGTTGCTAAAGAGCTACATGTTGTAACACGGTGCCCTCGGTTCAGAAAATGAAACTATGTTCATATGGAGTAAACAATGATAATGAAACACAAAAAAACCCCAAAACAAAACTTTAAAAGTGCATCACTCTTTTTATATTCTTCATCAACACAACTACTTATGATCACAGTTATTTCACTATTTGGTGTATTCACACAGAAATCATTTTCTAGTGTTGTTTTTGTCGTCTTCGTTCATAGAGTTTATTTTAAGTACACTTTAATATGACATTGATTAAAACTTTCTATCACCTGTACAGTCCACCACCTTGAGACAAACAACAGCAAAGACCGAGACAAAAGTCGGTTTGTGCAGCTTTAGTGTTCTTGCTCAACGCTACCCCCGCATTTCAATTTGTGCCTCTTGTAGGAGCAGAGGCACGGTTATTGCTATTTTAAAAAAACAAAAAAGAAATTCTAAACTCACAGCACACAAATATTTGTAATCAAGATTAAAGCTATGCTCGCTAAGTCTGAAGTTAACCACAAAGGCCAAACCACTCGCTTTAAATGCCCTCAGTTTGCAAATCCTCGAGTTAGCAGTAAACTCCACGCAGCTCCGTGACAACTCAGCGCGCAGATCTGCTGATTTAAATTTAGTCACAAATTCACATGGATAGCCTCAACATCTACTGTGAAACCAGGAGTGAAACTTTTAAAGCTAAATTAGAAAAATACATCTGAAATTGATCAACTTTGAGAAGTGGGGCAGTTTTCCTCAATGCAAATGTCACAAACGCAAATGTCATAGCTGTTGTTTCAATTCTTGAGCAAAGCCCCCCCCCCCAAAAAAAGAGTGTTCTCTGAGGTTAAGTGACTGTGACCATTGACCACAGACACAGACAACCTAAAAATGCATCTGCAACAGTAACTGCCATTTCAGTAGTACTCTACTACTCCTGTAGTATGAAATGAACGATGTATGAAGCCATATTCAGGTTTTATATGAGTAACTCCACCAATATGCGGGACAGCACAGTTATAATAAATACTTCTAGATCTTTGCTGTGTATTTACAGGGCGTAGGAGGAGTATTAGAATGGGGGAAAATAGACAGTTCAAATAATTTTTAAAAAGTCTTAGTATATAACTATATTATACCTTCATAGTTGTTGTTTTAGTTTGAAGCAGCACCACAAATCACTATAAATTCAAAGGCAAATTCTGCATTAGAGGCCGACTGATATATCGGCTATTTGCCGATTTGTCAGTATTGGCATTTAGAATGACCTATAAATGAGAATGAAAAACAGAACACAGAAACACAAGGAACATTCTGATTGTTGATGTTACGCTTTGTCCACTTCCCTGTTGGCTACACTGTGTTTGAAACACAACAGAAACACAACCAGCTGCTCTGAGCAGAGTCAGGCAGAGCGTAAACGAGTAGATAAATAAATACATGTAACAAATGTTAAGGAAATGTGTTTATGTGCCCAAAAAGAAAATTAAAAGGTCACTGTGTCAAATTTAGGCCAGTATATCAATCTTAGAAATCCTATATCAGTCTGGCTCTGTATCGAACGTATGTTCATTTATCTCCAAAATGCCAAAAGCTAAACTTGTGGCCTGAAAATGGTAACGTGGATATTACTGTGGGAATTATAAAAGGATGTGATTTAACTTTGACTTGCTGTGGTTTTGTGCTGAGGAGGCTTTGGAGTATTTGGAAAACAAACAGGAATGTGGCAGAAAAACATATCGAAAGGTACCATCTGGGTCAATAACCCTTCCATCAATAGCACATCCAAAGAAAATGCAGAATGACATTTTCAGAAAGAGCTGTTGCAAACTGCAACCTGAAGGCTGGATCAGAAAACCCTGGACTGGGAAGAAGCTGTGGACCAAAACCAAGCTAAACTTCAGGGTTTGAGAGGCAGTGAGAGGAACACCAACCAGCTGCAGGTTGACTACAATGCCACACAGGCAATCATGTGTACTTGAATGCGAAGTCCAGCTGACCTTGATCCTGCTGAACTGAGGGGCTGAAGGAGGTTGGTCAGATGACGGGCTAGGCTGATGTCAAACTGGATTTCCTAATTAATGTGATAGGAAAAAGGGGTCCCTCTAACGATCGTGTCATTTGTACACCTCAGTGGGGAAATTGTTCAGCTGTGCTCAGAAGATGTCAGGGCACATATCCCAGTTCCCTTGCTCCTTAGCTTCCCAGTAACCCCCCTTGTAGATGTGCAACATTTCTCCGGACACAGGATCATCTATCTTCTCAAACCAAAGTGATTGGTAGGTGTCTGGATGGGCACCTATTGAAAAAGAAAAGAATGTTTCAATTTAGAAGCTAAAGTAAAGGTTAACCCCCACCACCACCCCACACAAAAAAAAATCCACTCAGCCAGGATTACATATCATGCTTAAATTAAGCCGATATGCATTCAGAGTTCTGCCCCAGAGAAACAAATAAATGTTACCATTACCTTGATCTTCAGATGCATCTTATTCAAACAAAATGCAGGGGGCTCTTTCTGTATAACCACTTGGAGAGGACCAGGCTCACAAATAACACACTAGCTGCTTCAGAGTCAGAGGATGCTGGTCAATCACAGACAAACTGCCACTCTACAATGTTATGAGGCCTCTACAGCTGTATACAGCTACTCTAAGAGGATCTAAGAGATGGGACAACAGTCGAAATGAATGTTACTTGCTTTTGGCTGGAGCTCCATAAGGGCCTTCCCTGCCTTCCACTAAGAGAGCAAATTGTAAAGAGGAAAATGGTGGAAGTTGGACGTTTTTCTGGTCATTAGGATTCAACTACATTACTAGAAAATGTGATATACTGGTGCTATGCATTAAATCATGATCAGAATACTTGCTTATATAAGGGAAGAGTGACGGTCCATAAGGGGCTATTTAAAAAAAAGAAAAAGAAAAAAAGGATGACTCTTCTTTGGAAGTTGAGACATAACAGAACTGCTGTGATTTGAAAATGACAGTGAGTGAAAATGAAAGGGACTACTTGCATGCAACAGGTGTATGAGGGGGGGAATCCTCAGTGTCAGCTGAGCAAAACCCAGCACAAACATAAAGAGGTAAATGTACAACTCAGACACATCCAAAATTCACATAAAAAAAGATTTCTTCAAATTTTAAAAGTGCCATGTGTCGCATCTAAGGCATTATTTTCTGCTCAAAAATTTAAGAAAAGCCCAACAGACTAATCGTAACAAAGAAATAAGGTGATTTGTGTAATAAACTGATTGTGCTTTAAGCACTGATAGATAATTTAGATTTGACCTGATTAGGTGGTTCTATAGAGGGTTAGGTTATAGATCTTCTCTTTGCTGGTCTAAAATGTTAAAGAAAATGATATCCACACACACATGAGTTAAAAATGAGTGAAAATCTCTTTACACTTGTAGTTTTGTTCATTATAACCAGGAACTGAAAATCACTGGTCCATCCAAAATGACGCATACGAGCTGTGAAGTCCCTGATAGCGGCAAACGTGGCCAGCAACCACCCCGGGGACATAAATGGTACTTGCTCAGTAAAAAAGCCACACAAAGCACCTTTAAAAGTACACTTTGTATAAAACTGTAAAATGATACTTGCTTTCATCAGAAATCTCACTTGAAGCAGGAGCAGGCTCTTTTGCATCAGCTAAATGGAACAGAAAGGAACGGGGGAGGGGGAGGGGGGGGGACATATAAATAAGCTGTTATAAGAGAGGAGGATGCTGAGCACCTTAATACTGAACGCACAAACATTTCGTGTGTGCACTTTTGATTTTGCGGTCTGAAGTTCACACCAAAGGTGAGAAGAGACTAAGCAGAGTACTTGCTTTTCAAAGGCGAGTCATTGATCGAAGTCTCAGTGACAGCTTAGCATTAAGAGAGGAGGGGGGAAAAAAAGGAAAGACAAGAAATACCAAGACAGACAAAAATGGATAAAAGATGAATGGACACAACATCAGACAGAAATATAAGACAAATACAAACAAAACAAAACACAAAAATCGAATCCATGCTAAACACAATCTCGCTCTCCGTCTTCCTACCTTCCTCAGGTGAGCTGGCTGCTTTCACAGCTTCTCTCTCTCTTTCTCGACGGGTGCTGCGTTGTTTTTCTTCTAGACGCTGTTTCTCTGCGTTGGCCTCGTCCCAGTGGCCTTCCTCCATTAACCGCTGATCAGGTCGCCGCCGACTGTCTGTTGGCGCAACTCCCTCTTCGGGTTCATTGAGAGTCAAAGCCAAAGAGGAGAAGTAGTACATGTTCTCTGCTCCCTCCCTGCAAATTCAACAATATAAAAACATTAAAAGTAAAGAGCAGCAGTATTTACAACAGCTCAGCTTCAAACATTTGAGAACACGTTCACACTTCTGAACGTCGCCAGTCTTTAAGACTAAAAACACTTACGGTAACGGGTTCTTTCTCCAGATTTCTTTGGCTTTGAGTGTCTGATAGACAGTCCTCTGTTTGCCTTCAGTGCCATTTTCACCTTTACTGCTCTGCATAATTTTGGAAAACTCCATTTTCTCATCCCACGTTCCTGACAGGACATAATGCGCTTTTCCATCCTTATCTGTTACTACTCCTGTTACCTAGGAGGAGACATGAATTAATTAATTAAGATATGTTAATTGCAGGCTGTACAGGAGAGAAAATAATAAAACCACTGCCATTAAAGGCTTCCTATAAGTTTCCTGGGAAAATGACGGCTCATATGCAGAAGGAAAGAGAATGAGGATGACTCAACAGAATCAACTGATGTACTAGTGGATGTAATATCATCATCTTGAAAGGAAAATACTGCCTGAGGAAACCCAACTCAAATTATCTTATTTAAACAAACACAAAAAAAGAAAAAGAAAAAAAAGGAGCCCACCTTTCTCGGTACATCTCTGGAGAAATAACTGTAGGGAGCGAACTTGAGGTGGCAGCGATCTCCTGTCTTGTGGTTCACCACGTCGATCTCTCCCGACTGGCACAGAACAAAAGAAAGAAAGAAAATGTTCTGAGTGTTTTGTACTCTAGCAGATTGAAATCAAAACATCATATGAAAACATCTCTGTCATCACTTTGTAATAATGTTTAAGCTATAACATTTTGGCATTACCTGATCAATCCACAATTTCCCAACAATAATGTTGTGAACTGTTGTGGTCACTTTTTTCCAAGAATAGTGATTGTTGCTCTTTTCAAATATACACTGAATAGACCCTGGAGAGAGAAAAGGGAATAATGTTGCATGTGATGGAAACGTATCCCATATATCCCATGAACTAAAGTGAAAATATGAAATTCTACACTGAAATAGTGAATTACAGTAGTGTAAGACAGACAGTGTTCACTGGATAAAAACATGTCACCTCAGGCTTAGCAGGTGTATTTTTCTTGCATGCTGTGTCTTTGTTTGCAGCTATACAAACACACACACGCACTCACCCAAAGGCATGATAGAGAGATATTTCCCTCTAAACTTGCTGGCTAATGTTATCTCCTGTCTGAGGGTCCAGCCCTTTTCAGAGAAGGCGTGGTGAGCTGCGGCAGGTGGGTGGTGACTGACCTAAGAAGAGGTAACAAAGAGAGAGAAGAGTCAGGAAGCTTAACATATGGTCACTGTAATTATATAATGGCTTTGAGTGCATTAAGAAAACAAACATGACTAGGACAAAATACTACATGAGTAAATAAAGCATGTTTGCAATGGAAACAGGTAAAACCTGAATCAAAACGACTATAATTTGTGAAAAAACAATGCAGTGTAGACCATTTCTGTGTTTTACAATGTTGGTTTTTTTTTGGGTTTTTAACTACCTGTTCACAAAGAGAGCGATAACCGCACTCTCTGTGCCGATCGAGCTCAAAGGTTTCTCCGAGCAGAGGGTTGAAGGGCTTTCCTGTGCGGTGGACTGTGGTGGAGTAGGAAGACACTGTGAAGGCTGCCACATAACACATCTGCTCTAGAGAGCTATGACACTTTGCAGCCTTATCAAGGAGTTCGTAGTACTCCAGGTCTTCAGACAGACGTTGCAACATTGACAGGGGCTCATTAAAATTCACCTAAAAATTCACAGAGAGACATCTCATCACTTCTGATTATTTTTAAATGGAAAAGTCACATTGACGCTGTCGTGTGCACAGATTTCTTACAGGCATTGGTATTTTTGAGAGCTCCTTTCCAATACAATTCTTCATGATGCTCCACAGATTGAGGTAGTAGTTTGGTTTGTCCGGGATACGAGTTCGCCTTTGCCTAACTGGCTCCAGCTCCAGCGGCTGTGGAGACTCTGGGTTTGATGCCAAAGAAAGTTCATCAAACTGATGGAAGATAAAGAAAATATCGTCAGGAGTTAGGTGGCTTTGATATGGTAATGCAGTTAATACAAAAATAATTAGATATAAAAATTTAACGCACATTTACCGACTGATCATCCGTTCCAGTCTCACTGCTAATCCCACTGATGTTGCTGCCAGATCTCCTGTAGAAGAGGATAAGAGTCAAGTATAAAACAAAACACATGTGGAGGGAAAAAAAAAGTCTCACAATAAAAAATATCAGTTTGTACCTGTGATATTTGGGGTCAGCGGGGACAGTAATAAACTCTGCTGGCTCCTCCATAGCATCAAAAAACTCATTGTCATCATCCTCGTCACTGGCATCGGCTTTCCCTGAAACACCCCCTGAAATGAAGAAAGAGGAAGACTGAATAACTTAACGGTTCAACAGACTTCAGCAGATCAGTAACGAAGGTGCCAGAGTTAGAATTTCCAATGATGAAAAGACCCTCACCTTTGTTTCCTAAGGCAGGATTACTGAATGAAGGGGGGAGAACTGTTGCTCCTCTGAAAGCTCTTTCTAGGTGGTTGTGCTGTTTGGCTAGCTGCTCCAGAGTCTCCTCCAGACGTATCCTCTGTTCTCTTTCAGTCTGTAAGGCCTTCTGCCAGCGCTTACTGTGGCTCTGAGCCATGGAAAGGAAGTCTCTACATGCCTAGAGGATCACGCAAAAAAAACAGACATTATCAGTAACACACTCAGGGGGGAGAGCTGTTTGCTCAACTTTTATTAACGCTTGATTGACTTACGTTGATCATGGCATTGGATGTGATTCGGAACAGCGTGGCTCTCTCTGTGACTTGTTTGACCTTTTCTCCCATGTCCACTGCGACACGAAGTCCTTCAAGTTCTGATAAAGACCTAAAATTGTGAAATAAAGATTTTAATGGGTAAGAGTAATTTAAAAAAAAAAAGATTAGTTAATGGATAATAGTCTGTTAGTAAGTACTACCTTTGGAGAGCAGACCCATGCTTGACAATGAGATCATTGCAGGTGGCAAGATCCTCCACTTTGCTGTTAAGTGTGCGTAATGTAGATTGGATTTCTGTGTTACGGCAGTCTCCACCCTGTCCTGAGTTTGGCGAGACTGCAGGGAAATCATCACCTGAGTCATCTGAGGAAGAAAACAGAGAGTGTCATTAGTCAACACAAACACAATAAGATTCAGTGAAAGAGTTTGCTTCTGGGTGCTTTGTAAGCTTTCTCTATGGAGTCCCCTGCATTATCCTCTGGTAAGAGTCCCTCTTACCAGATTCCGCCTGCATTTGGACAGCCTTCGCCTTTGCAAGTTCCAAAGCAGTGATCCATCGCTGGCGCTCTACTTCGGAGCTGGCCTTCAGGTGATAGGTCTGTGCCCCTCCATTAGAAATCACAAAATTGCACGAATCTTCCACAGCAATGTTGGCTGTGGCCAAGTTAATGGTGCCTCTGCATGTGTGACCCATCTCAGCCTGAGTCCTGAAGACAGAGACGACAACAGCAGTCAAATCTGCAGTTTGCAAATCACTTACATTAATGGATGTGTACTGCTCAGAGAGCTTTGTGGTGTTATTGTGATTCTGTTGCTGTCCTGTAAAAAGGCCTTTATTACAAGGCATACTTATAATAAAATTTTAATGCATGGATCCTCTTTAAGCTACACTTTAGTCATTTCTTTTTGCGCTTGAAATAGAGTAAATTCATTACAAATTATTATAGCTTCAGTATTCTTCATATAACTTACCTGTAGTAAGAGAGCAAGCCATTGCTGAGAACAAACCAGCGTCTTTGGTAACCTTTTATGTAGTTTGTCCATTTGAAGAGCCAACCCTTGTATGTGTCTCCAGGGGTCAGAGTAGGGGACTTTGGCTCTGACATCACAACAGCCTGTGCTTTCACTGAGTGATGTTACAGGCTGCGGAGAGAAAAACATTTACAGGTGCATTACTGTAAAGTTTGTGTCATGCACATCACATTTGATACATGATGTGTATGATACAAGCTCACTATAAAAACATCACACTTACAGTAAATCAAGACACATTTTAACTACATCCTAAAGTTTTACACCATCTTATAACCACATAATTCATCAGTCTTCGGCTATATAAGACACAATGCGTTATGGGTAACGGAAGCAGATTCAACCTGCGCCACTAAGATCGGCTGCAATCACTTATGTTTATGTTTACCGAGTCATCAAAATTAAACCTACATAGCCACGCTTGTCAAATACTTTAAAATGTAACAACTATATGTAAAAAAAAATATGACTCAACACTGGCACTAGCTCTGGCTCCGTGAAACTTTTAGGCTTGTCCTGGCACCTTCCAGTGAAAACAAAACGAGCTGAGGGACGCTGACACGACTCCAATAACCTGCTTCGCTACAGTTTTATCGCGTTTGAAGGAAACTAATAAACATCCAGAAAACACAGCTCAGCGCCGATAACAGTGAGCTCAACCGTCCCCTTGGTCTGGTAGGATTACATGGAAGTGTCAAATTAACAGCATGGACACTGATAGTCAACTTATCCCGAATACCACATCAAAGCTACTTAAAACTGTGCCCGCTGTCACTAAGCTTGCGGTTAGCCAAACAACAGGAAGCTTTGGAAAAGCTGACACGCCGCAGACGTTGACAATTATCGTTTTAAATCGTGCAGCCCCCTCACTATGCATCCATCCGATGCATAACTTAATGTAATATAGCTGCAAGACTCACCGATGGGCGGGCATATCGAGCTTGACGATGCAACGTTAGCTCGCTAGTTTTCGCTTCGCTAACCACTTTGCTACAGGTTGTGCAACAAAATAGGGTTCGATCAGCATCTAAACCGTGCGCTTTAGTTCCGCCAGTCAATCTAAACGCCTCTAGGCAGTTGATTAAATGGTTGTACGCCCTGTTAAGATCCAGATATTCTTTTTTTTCAGTGTAATACAATCCATCAAGCCTTTATTTGTCACATACAATGTTACACATACATGTTACCTGCAGTGAAAATGAGCACAGTAGAGTACAGTACTACAGTACCTTTTGAAATGACGACCTATTGACTATATTTACATTTCGAATCTTCACAACGATTTTATTTCGACAATTTAACTTTACTTGTGATTTTTTTGATTCACAAATACAAATGGAAATTTTTCAAAGTTAATCGTGATCTAAATTGATGGAAAAACGACTCAAAGTTATTTGGGTAGACTCTATAGTTGAAAATTAACCAGCCAATTAACCAACTACTTAATAACTTAAAAATAACTTTAAAAACCCGGTTTGCTGACTTTTCTGATCATGAGAAAAAAACTTTATTTATCCCTTATTTGAAAAATAATTTTATCACCGTAATGCAAAAAATAATTACTATTATACTATAATTATCGTAGTGTATGAATGTCTGCATCTATGTATACTATCTTTGCTATTGTAGAATTCTCCCATACGTTTCAGTTCAGGGGTCTTTGTCTCTCTAATAATGTCTGTGGTTCTGCAGAAGAGCAGGAGAACCAAAGACAAAAAAGAAGCAGGCTATATCAGTGTAAAGAAAACAAGCTTAATGTCCATACTCATTCTCATACTAATTCAAAGAAGGTATGTATATTTATAAATACCTTTACATCTTACACCCCATTAGTATTGTTCTGGTTTACAGTGTAAATAAATATGAATGGTATTATGCATGTAAAAATATGTTCATTTATCTGCTTTTCCTTAAAAAAAAAATCCAAACTACATTGGTGTATGTATAGCATGACTTTCAGCCCAGTTTATATGACAACTTACAGATTATGTATTAACGTATAACTAAGAGTTTAGTCCTCCAGGTTGGAGCCTTTTTTGCCTTCAGAACTACTTTAATTCTTTGTAGCATAGATTGAGCAAAGTGCTTAAAACATTCCTCAGAGAGTTTGGTCCATATTGATATGACAGCACCTTAATTGCTGCAAATTTGCCGGCTGCACATCCACTTTGTGAATCTCCTACTACACCACTATTCCAAAGTCTTGCATCTAGATCACAGTAGATCAGCAGTTTCTGAAGTACCCATGCCAGCCCGTTTTGTACCAACACCAGTGCCACATTTGGCCACTGAAATCACCCTTCATCCTTATTCTGGTGCTCGTTTTCAAATTCAGGAAGTTATCTTAACCTCCTAAGACCCAAACTCTTCCACGACATGCATTTTTAATTTCTCTTTGATATTTGGTCATATTGGGGCCCGATGAATGTAACAACAAAGAATTACCAGATTTTTTTTTTTTACCTTATTTTTGTTTTTAAGAAAAAAAGAGTCACATATGAGGATATTCGTTTAAAATTTTGATAGAACAGTAGCAGTATAATGTCCTCATAAGTGGATATCAGGCCCATGTAGGGCAAAATTGAGTATTTTGGTCTAAATAACCCAAAATATGATGTCCACATATGTGGACGGCAGGTCCTAGGAGGTTAAGTATGTCTACACCATCTGATTGGTTTATTATACATTTTTTATTAACAAGCATTTGAACAGAAGTGGACAGAGAGTTTATATTGTTATATTTTGGGAAGATAGTCAATGTGTGCACCCATAATGCATTCTTATGTTTGCATTAATTCCTGTCATGTTGGTTCCATTAAAAATACTGAAATTAAATGCACCTGCTATATTTGCCAGGGCACAATTACAGACCCAACTCAAACAGCTTTCATGAAACTAAAAGGCATTTTAAACACACAGTGCTCAATTCAATATATCCAGATTTTTAAAGAGCACTAGTTCACAGCTACAGTAGACCTTTTTGTGGTAAGGTAAATAACCTACAATATTAGAGAAATAATTTTGTTGTTTTTATGACTTAATATAGCTGTGATCTGAATTAATCATGTAAATTCCAAACACAGGGAAAAACCAAACACTTCCTCTGAATTGTACTGATTTTATTGAACAATTCTTCAACACAACAATGCAGCTTCTATAAACTAGGACACTAAATCGTAGACATTAATTAAAAGATGTGTATGTGTGTGGTGTATTTTATCTATGAACTTGAATGTTTCTACGTTAATTATACACAATTATAATACACTTCTCCCCTCATGCTTATTTAGTAATGGTGTTTGCATTCATACTCTTTCCACTCCCACTAAGCACAATATATGGTGTTTTCTGGGATTTTTGCTTCTCCTGCAGTAAAGCCACAGTTCCCAGAGGGGTATCGCTGCTGCTCATCTTCTTCAGCAACGCCTCTTCCTCCAGCTTCTTCATCCTCCTCTCGGTCTTCATTTTTCCAGACCCCTTTCCGTGGAATCGATGGGAGAGCTGCCTAAAAGCTTCTTTTGGAGTGAGTTTCCGCCCAGACTCGTCCACGTACTCAATCTTGACGTCAGGCTTGTAGCCATCCTTCTCCTTGAAGTCTTGCGTGAAGCCTCTGTATTCTTCTCTGCGGCTGTACTTGTCATCAAAGCCCATCTTGTCCTCAATGCAGTAGTCACCATTGGGCAGGGCGCCTTTTGGTGCTTTGACACGTGCTACTTTCTGCATTTGAGTCTCCAACAGACCCTTATTTTTGCACAGCAATAGGGCAGCAGCGAGGCCGGAGTTGACGATGGGCTCCTCGTCCAAAATGGTGGCAGAGGCTGTGGCGAAATCTGGTTGTTTTTGCTCCTCATCCAGGTTAACTGTGCTCCATCCAACATTCTCATCCATATCAGAGTCTGAACCTCCAGCATCATCTTTTTCCTCCTCCTGTTCAAAGTCCATAATGTCTTCCTGGTCCTCTCTGTTGCCTGACAGTCCATATGTTGGGATATCACCCAGGGTTCTGCAAAACTCTGAGGTAGCATTGAAAACAATGTTGTTCCTCTTGTCAGGATCGTCTTCGTCGTCATCTTTAACAAGCTTCTTAACCTGCTCTGCAACCTTCTCCCCAGAGTCTTTCAGGAGCTGCATTTGCTTCAGCTTCCTCTGCTTCTCCAGCTGCTTCTGCAGCTCCTGCTCTGCCTCATCCTCCTCAATTACAGCTGGCTCAGGAGGGATAAATTCCTCATCGTCGCTTATGTCCATTTCTGCCATCCTGATGTCGTCAGACAGCAGGGGGATTTCATGCGTCACCACCTTCTCCTCTTTCTTTACTTCTTGGTCTTCATCATCCTCCTGTTTGCGGCCTCGGCCACGTGTCCTGGAGCCAAAGTCAGAGCTGCGGGTGTCATCGAGGTGAAGGTCATCTGCAATGGATGTCTTCTCCTTCTTCCTGATCTTCTTCACTCTACGCTTTGTCTTTTTAAAGCCCACCATTTCCTGTGGTGTGTAGTACTCTGAGGCGATAGAGAGCGCAGGCATTTCCAAGGACTGGGCCTGATTTCGCAGCATTTCTTTCATGGCCTGGAGCTCGCGCTCTCGCTCTCCATCGGCGAAACCACCTGTATTCAACCGGAAGCTCTTTTTCTTCTCACCTTCAATTTCCTCATCATACTTTGACAGAACAGAGCGAGATTTAAACGAAACCATGTCGTCAACGCTCTCCTCTTCTTCGTAAGGTTTATAATCTGGCTTTTTCTTTTTTAATTCCACATTCTTTTCTGCTTTTTCCTTGTCCACCAGTCCCACGTTTACCAGCACATCTTCCTCCTCTTCCAAAACACCTTTGTCTTCTAGGGTCAGGATGACAGTCTGGCCCTCAGAGAAAGACTCTACTTTGTGCTGCACTTTGAGTCCCTTTAAATCTCGAGATGTGTACGCATCCTGTTTAATCTGGGCAAATTCCTCCTCTACCAGATTGCTGACACCAAACTCTTCATCCATCTCTTCCAGAAGTTTGGCTCTTTTCTCTGCCATTTCTTTTTCTTTTGCCAGCTTTCTGCTTCTCTCGACCCAGGAGGCTGTGTCATCCAGCCAGTCATCCTCAGCTAGGGTTTTGACTTTCCCCAGTTTCTGGTTGAGTATGCGTTTTTCTTTCAAAGCTGCAAGCTTCTCTCTCATCTCTTTCTGCTGCTGGATGACCACGGGGTTGATGGTCTCTGCAACCATGGGTTCCTCTTTTGTCCCAAGCTCCTTCTTGTTCTCATTCAGTTCCAGAGGCTTCAGACCCAACTTTGCCCTGAGTTTGTTTGTTTCCTCGATGCTGAGAGATGCATCTCCGCTCGCAGACTGAGGCTGCACTTCAGTATTGCTTTCCTCATACCCCGCATCTACTTTCTCCTTCTTCACTCGTGGTTCCCCGCTGCTCCTTTCACCCTTCCCACGGCTCTCCCGTCTGCTTCTTTCCCTGGACCTGGAGCGCTTTCTTTTCTCCTTGTCTCGGTCCGAAGTGTCTCTGTCGCGCTCCTTGTGGCGATGTTTCTTATGTTCACGACGGCGCTCCTCTGTGTCCTTATCACGGCTCTTTTCCTTATGTTTCTTAGACGAACCCATCGTTTATCTGCAAATTACAACAACAACAATTAAAAATGCAAGCATTGAAAAATAAAACCGCTAGCTTTGACAATTTTAAGATTTGATTGATGAAGGGAAAGTAGTTAGCTTTCCCGTGCTAACTAGCTTACATTAGCTACGAAAACTAAGTCATTAACCGAAGCCACAACTTACGTAGTTCGAAGGCAAAGATTTAACTTTGCGTTCAAAATCCAATCTCGGTAAGGGACTAGAGTGGTCGGCTGTATGTTTTCTTCAGGCCCGTGTAAATAACCTCACTCCACGTTCGTCTAAGTTTAAGAACAAAAAAACAGCGAACGACAGTATTGCTGTTTCCTGAAAACACACTTCCTGCGATCGAACATTAGCCAGAGGCTGACGTCGCCGCCTGCCGTGCGGGAGTGTATATGTCACGCTAGGGACGCGTCCATTAGTTGGTGCGTCTCGGAAACGTGAAACGTTGCTAATAATTAAATGGATTTCACCGGACGAAGAGAGAATCTGTGAAGCTCTTTCTGGCGTATATGAAGAGCAACGACGGGCAATAACATCTCTGTCCGTTTCTGGCTCTGAACGGTGACACCACCGTTGCTTATCTTGGAACGTAAGCTAGCTACCTTAGCAAGTGCAGTCCTAACAAAATGACCAAAAGCCATCACTTAACATGATACGTTTTGGTAAAGCTACGTTGATGCTAATGTGCGGTGACACAGAAGTTATTCAGACCTTAACTTATCCACATAAATAACCGAATTTGCAGCTTTTAAGTGTAGTTCAGCTGTCGTTATGCGAGATATTTGTGAGATTGAACTTTTACCGATGTATTTAAAGTTAGCTGCACTGCGAGCAGCTGCGACGGCAAGCCTGGGAGCTGGTTAGTACTAGCCAGCTCCATCGGCAAGCTTGACAACTTTAGCCAGTCGCTAGCAACACTAGTTTTCTCATTCTTTTGTAGACCAGCGTAAACGTTAAACACCGGGTTAGCTGGTACGGGTTAGTCGGGGTTGCCATGGCGATTGCGGGACGGAACTAGGTCACAAGTGTTGTGCTAGTGAAGTTTAGCAAATATGATGTGTACGCTGATACTAGCGTTTGTGTTTATAGCCAACACCAGCTGCTGCAATAATCGTCGCTGGACTTCTTGTTGGTAATATTATAAATTCTCCTGCGGAGTATAGGAATGATGCTCGCGCTAAAAGCCGCCGCGCGCTGGGGGGGAGTATGTCATAGCTTAGCTTTCCCCGGGAATCCGAGCGGGCCACATACAATAACCAAACGGTAGCTAGCGCTCAGAGACAGGGTACCAAAACAGACGGCACGTTTATGTGATCGGCGCAGAGGTACTGATGCTTTCGAGCTTTAAAAGAAAACCGCTAATTAAACTCTGTTGGTAAGAACTGATGCATATTTAGCTTTACCGTTAACTGTGACTGTCCATCATATGAAGCGTTGATGAAGTTTTATTCAGAGCCTGTTTAATCAATCGTACGTTGTTATTAATAGCTAAATACGATTAGCCAAGTGACCTTAGTCATAAAGTTAAATTATGAACAAGGTCAAGTTCGTTTTAATGAAATGCGTAATGCCCTGTTTGTCATTGAAGAAATTGATTTAATTCAGTCCGTGGTTCAGTGTGGTGTCTTTCTGTTGTGGATTCCAGCAAGCTTTTAAGAAACGTTTGCTTAACCACACTGGGTGTCATTTTGATATAGTTGTGTGTTACTTTTTTTACTTACTTATTTTGAGTGCTTTTTCTGTGTTTACCAGCATGACCATTGTTGTGAATTTCAGTAAGCTGTAGGAGGGTAGCATGGCAACTGGAGGAACACCTTTTGATGACAGTGCAGAAGAGCTGCACAACTGGGCTGTAAGCAATTGCAGTCTTGAAGATAGGCTCAACAACATGGTAAGGGCTGGCCCAATGTTGAATGCCAGAATGGTAGAAGCTCCATAATTTCATTGTACATGTACAATGACAATAAAGGGCTTTTCTGTTCTGTACTCTCTTCTTTTTGAAATACAGCTCATTATCTTTTTTTTCTACCAAGCGATATAAACGCTATGGTAACTCCCATTTATAGCCGTCTATCCTACTTTCTTTTGTACGCTATTTACACTGTGTATTTTAGTTTGTATTTTAGTTTTGTATTTATAGTATTATATTATTATGTAATTAATTGTCAATCAATTTCCCTACGGGATTAATAAAGCTTCTCTCATTCTGATTCTGATCAGTTTCATGTTCCATTTTGGAACTATGTTAAACTGCATGATCCCTTAAAATAAATAAATTCCATTGATTTTACCTTGAATAATAATTAACCTCAAAAAATGTTGTTGTTTTTTTGTGTGTGCTTTCCTAAGGATTGGGGTGTACAGCAGAAGAAAGCCAACCGATCATCAGAGAAAAACAAGAAAAAGCTGTCAGCTGCGGTGGTGGAAAGCCGCCTCACTAATGATATTTCGCCAGAGTCCACTCCTGGGGCAGGTCGCAGGAGAGCACGCACTCCTCACTCCTTCCCCCATATGAAGTACACCACCCAAATGTCTGTACCGGACCAGGCTGAACTAGACAAACTCCGGCAGAGGATCAATTTTACAGACCTGGATGAGGTAAAATGCTTTGCTTTTTGTTCATATGTATTACTGTGATAGATTAGTTGTCAAAAAGTGTCTTGCATGACTTACTGTTAGTGATATGACACCTATGTCCCGTCTCAGGTGGTGGTGTTGTATAAAAATGTTGACTGGCTTCATTTGTTGCTTTTGATTTCTGTTCAGAGAGCTGTTGTGCAGTAACACAATACAACATTTATAATCTGACAGTGCGTCCTGTGACTGGATGAATATGACTGCTGTCTTTTAGGAAAAATGTTTCTGGTGAACAGGTCTATTACTACTGCAATTACAGGAATGCACATGCATGCCACAGGAATGAAGTAAGGCAAACAAGTCATACGAGAGCCAAGTCATGAGAGCAGGTTGCAGACATATCATTGGTCAGGGACAGTTTATTTTTCAGCTTCAGGTGTCCCACCCTTCGCATTTCTTTGTTTCATTTAAAAAATTTGACTGTTTTTTTTTTGCCGGTTGGGGAAAAAAGATATTCAGTAGTCAGATTCATTAAAACATCAGATTTATTAACTGATTTATATGGCAATGATCTCAGAAGTCCCAGTATCTGTCAGGCTACATTTATCATACCCTCAAAATAAAACGTTAGTGATTAAATCTGCTGTGGCTCTTCAGCAGTCGCTGCGGGAAGTGATAGCAGAATATTTTTCATAGTTTGATACAGAGTTGCTTGACTGACCTTGTTCTGTTGTACCAGTGTGGGTGGCAGAATGGCAGAGCTGCACACAAACATGGGAGATGAATTTGGGGATTGTAAATGGAGAAAGCAAAAGAGTACATTGTTAATATATAAATATTTGTTTGGCTCTTCATCAGTGGAGAAAGCTAGAAGTCGAGGAGAGTAATAAAAAGGCAGTTAGATAAATATCTAAATAAAATTGCATACCTTTACAATATTATTGGTGTCCTTCATTTGTCCTTTGTCAGATGTTTGCTTTAAAGAAACACAATTCTGAACATTTACTTCACTTGCAGTTTGCGAAATAAAAAAATAAGTACCCAGAACTTGGAGTGGTGATTTGTCTGATTTGTGATGACTTTTTTTTCTCAGAGGAGCATCGGCAGTGACTCCCAGGGGCGTGTCACAGCTGCCAACAACCAGCGCCAGTTAGCTGTCGAGAACAAGAAGCCCTACAACTTCCTACCTCTGCACGTAAACACTAACAAAAGCAAGGAGCTGCTCCCTCCCTCCTCCTCTGCCCCGGCTACTCCAGCGATCACCAAGGAAACTAAGAAGCAGAGCCAAGGACTCAGAGACACATTAACTCCTGTGGTTCCTCCGAGGCTCGGTCATGGCAGCACCGACAGATTGCCCTCGTCGCACAGGGAACATGGCAGAGGAGAGCCGAGAATAGACAGCAGCCAGGTAATGTTTTGTTGTTACTAATTTGATCTGTTGTTTGATGTCTGCTTGATGTCTTGGAGTTTTGATGATTGAGTGGAGAGCAGGTTGCAGACATATCAATCCATTAAGTAGATGGGATTTTTAATGATTGAAAACTCTGACCAGCCTATGGTGCTATGAGGAAAATAAGAATTTTTAAAGCAGTTAGAGGTGATCTATTCGGGAACTTGAATCTTTAACAGTGTGTTTAAACATGTTTGCACATCATTGAAACCTTGTATTGATCAAAACAGGACAAAGATGACACGTGAAGTATTAAAACTGATAACTTGCTTGTTATTTTTAAATGCAACACTATGTTTGAAGTGGATGCCACCAATATCATTTGAATAATTCATAAGTTGGAAAAACTTCAGCGAAAAAAACTTTGGAACATCTAACAATAAGTTAATATTAGTTTGCAGTGGCTGAGTGGATGCTTAGTTGCTATGAATGCCTACTTTAAAAGTTTAAGAATGTTACTCAATGTAAAAACACACACATTTGTGTTTATAGTTAATTTGACTGAGATGCAATGAAAATTTTTGATGTTTTCTTGATATTTATATTTTATGCAAGTGAAATAACTGAACCGTACGTATATGTGTCGTCGTCTGTGTGTTACTGCACTCAGCTCTGAGAAACGAGAACTAGGATGAAAGTGAGGGAGAGCCAGTGCAGCTAAAACGAGGCTGTATTTAGGGCACTTTATAAATATGCCACCCTCGGTGCCCAGTGTTTCCGCCCAACCCCCTTTCTTGCCCTTGTTTAGCCCAGTCTGAGCCTTCCTTACAGATGCTTGCTCACCTATCCTACAGTCTTTCTCAGTCTACTCTTTATTTCCAATCTGAAATCCACACCCTTACACCACCCTCCTCTCTTTCTCTGGTCTCAGGTGGTGAGCAAATTGGTACAGATCCGCGAGTACATCAGTAAGGCCAGCTCCATGCGGGATGACCTGGTGGAAAAAAATGACGTGCCGGCCAACGTGGAGCGTCTTTCTCATCTCATCGACCACCTCAAGGAGCAGGAGAAGTCCTATTTACGGTTCCTGCAGAAAATGCTGGTAAATTTGATATTTGTTTCTCCAGCTCCAACCGTATATCTTTTAGAATCTGCTTCATGCTTTTAACATCGTTTGGAAATTATTATTATTTATTTATTTTTTTAACAAATTTGGCTTCTTCATAACTACAATAGTTTGTTGTTGTCTTTGGACTATTCCACACGCTGTTTAATAAATAGTTTGATCATATTTTAAGCTATAATATGCTATAAAAACTGTAACTACCATTTTTTTTATTGTTCTGTGATTTTTTTTTTATTATTAATTTTTTGTGTAGTTTTATTTAATATTTTCTCTGAGAAATTAAAATTTCTAGAAAGATACATTTTAGTCTTAAGCCTTGTAGTCTATAGGCATGCCAGTTTTTGATTTTTATACTTTTTTTACAATCACTGATTGTTCTCTCTGATGCTTTTATAGGCGCAGGAGAATGAGGAAGATGATGTGGGGACGCTGGACTCTGCAGTTGGCTCAGGTTCAGTGGCAGAGAGCACTTCTCTTAACACAGAAGTTAGATCTTCAGATGCTTCAAATGCAACAGTATGTACAGCTGTTATATACATATGTACAGTACGTACACACTCTGTCTTGTCTTTGAGTTCTGTAGTGAGAAAATGGAAACTAAACATTATGTCCCTCCTCTGGCTTTTATCTTGTCTTTTTTATTTCTTCTAACCTTCTTGTTCAGTAGCAGTACAGTATTGTTAACATGGCTTTTGGTAAAGCCAATAATGCTGACTGTCTGTGGGTGTGCATTATTAGGGAGGAAGGCCAGAAGCCATGCGTGCTGACCAGAAAGAAGAATTGGAGAATCTGCGTAAGCAGCACGAGTTGCTGAAGAAGATGCTGGAGCAGCAGGAGCAGCTCAGGGCCCTGCAGGGCCGACAGGAAGCTCTAATGGCCATGCAGTACAGTGCAGAGCAGGCACTCGCTGTGATTGAAGACACCGGTGAGATATACACTAAAAAGTGACAGGCATAATCACTGTGTACAGACTATTAGTGTGTAGTGTTAGAATGATCATTCACATCACATCATTGTGTAAAATAGTTTTAGAGGAAAAATTAGAAACGATTTGTCTCACAAACAGTCGGTTATGCATTCCTGACATCTTAGATGGAATATTCACCGGAAATATTTATTCAGCAGAGCTAATGTATTTACAAACATTAATCACTATTCTCTGGTAAAGGTGTTAAGAGTTTGCACCACCACAAATTTATATTCAGTGACTGACACAAATAAATCTGTTGGTTTTTTTTTTCTTAATTTCTTCGTTGTTATTAGTTGTCACAGAAACCACAGGCAGTGTTTCTGGTCTGAGCATCACCTCAGAACTCAATGATGAGTTAAACGATTTGATCCAGCGGTTCCACAACCAGCTTCATGACTCTCAGGTATAGTAGAAACTATAAATCTACTCTCTCATGTCCATAAATCATATAATTTTATCCCCTCTGTTTGAGACATCAGTCTACTGACTTTAGATTCATATCAGTTCCATCAGTGCCAATCATGCCAGACTATTTGTTTAGTACGGTCTGGGAGAAAATCTGTAATGGTGGTGTGAATGGCGTTAGTCTGCCACTCGTTTGACAACCCATGTCAAATCTTGAAAAATCCTTCCTGTAGACTAAAGCAGTGCCAGATAACCGGCGTCAGGCAGAGAGTCTTTCCCTCTCCAGAGAGGTGTGCTGGTCTAGGACTCCGCAGCCTGTTGGCCCCCCTCAACACAGGCCGCTCCTCCACTCTGCCTCTGGCCCACACACTGGTCTAGACACTGGAGCAACAGCTGCCAGCGCCAAACTCACCAAACTCCAGGAACTCCAAGACAAAAAGCAGACCATGGACAAGATCCTGCAGGAGCTGCATTCACTCAGAGACCAGACACTCAATAATAACTCACGTATGAGTATTTTTAAGGCATTCTTTTCAACTATTACATGGCTTTTGTTCTTCTAAAGTTGTTGATGAATTGCGTGTGGATTCACTCAGGTCGTGGCTTGTCAGCACAGTACAGTCTGAGTATGGGGGGATCTTCAGAGTTTCCATCCACTCTGACCTCTGGAGCCTCAGCCTCAACTTCCTTTCATCCTTCAATTACACAACAGCAGGACAGCTCCAACTCAGCAGATAAGCTCAGGTGCGTACGCAAACAAAGACACAGCTTGAAGCAGTTGAATAGGCAGGTCAAATATCAACAGCAGGTTGTTGTACAGGGAGTGGGGATATAGTATAACATCGACGTCACAAAACCTTCTACATGGCATCCTGTTGACAAGTTTCAGCCTTTTGTAAAGTGCTCTTGAACAAGACACTAGACCTTTTTTATAGCAGTCTTTATTTTCTTTTTTCTATACTTTAGCCTTTGAAAAGCAAGAGAAATGTGAAAATATTTTCCTGGCCTGTCACTTAATTTTGAATGATTAAACCTAGCATATACTCACATTTGCCCCCTGCAGGAAGCTAAAGGAGGTCCACAAGCGCTTGAATGAACTGCGAGAGCTGGTCCAGTACTACGAGCAGACTTCTGATATGATGGTAGACGCAGTAAATGAAAACGTGAAAGACGACGATGATGAGGAGGAGGACGAGGAAGATGAGACGGAAGATGGCTCGATGTTTGAGGCCATGTTTGACTCGGAGCAGGAGAACCGCCAGCCTGTAACTAACATCAGGTGGGTAACTTAATGAATAAAATGGTTTTTGAATTTCTTCATCTTTGTTAACAAGTTCAGTATCTTTTGTTAAAATGGTTATTATTGTCACTGGTTCCAAGTTGCAATATGATAGCATTAGTAATTAGGTGATTGTGTGTAAGTAATTCTACACCACAACGGTCACTGCGCCTTATCTGTTTAGGAACCCACAGCGCGGTGGGAACTGGGCTGACCTGAACAGCCTGACCAATGGGCGCAGCCCCAGGAGTGGCGCCACAAACAACCGGGACGGCAGACTCAACACTGAATGTGAGATCAACAACCGGTCAGCAGCAAACCTTCGAAGCCTCAACATCCCCTCAGCCATAGGTACACACTGCACAGACTGACACACACTTGATGGTGTTAGTGTTATTTTATAAATAAGAATATGTGAGTTGAGTAACAGAGTTAGTCATAATAGGCTTATATAAGCTTATACTGCACTTAATATTTTAATTTTAGTTTCAGTCCAAGACGGTGTAGTTGGAGTACGGCACCTGGATTACATAACAGATTGAGCTAGCCAGTAGGGAAAATATGACATGGGAAGGACTTGTGGGGCTATCTACCAACTTTCAAAATAAAAGCAACAAGGTTGACTGCTGCTAAACTGCTGCAGAAAAAATTGTAAAAATTGCGCACCAACCATTCTCTCAGACTGTAGTACAGTCTGAGAGTAAGTTTGTAATGCTGGTGTGAATGGTGTGAAAGTCTGCCACTTGTTTGACAACCCATGTCAAATCTTGAAAAATCCTTCCTGTAGACTAAAGTGGTGCCAGATAACCGGCGTCAGGCTGCAGAAAAATTTGTAAAAATTAGGCACCAAACATTCGTGAGAGTCTGTTAAAATACCTGGTGGCATGCTCAAATAAAATCTTATGTATGGGAAACTCATTATATGTGTTGTCTTCTGCTGTGTTTTGACCATTGTATAAAATAACGTTAACCTTCATTTTTTATTTCTTTGACTTGAACAGCCACTTCAAGTCAAAGTCAGACCAATGTTTTGTTTTGTTTTTCTGTGATCTGTAAGTGATACTCCTGTAACTTTGCTTTGATTTAGACTGCCAGTACAACAGGGACATCCCCTATAATTTGTTGAAGGATGAAGATGGTCTTGATAATGAGGGAGGGGCGCAGGCTGTGGCTCCAGAGAGCGAGGCATCGGAGTCTAGTCGGAGGAGCAGCCTTGGGAATGAAGCTGGTTTTGGTCAGAAGGTCCATCGACAGACTGCGAAGCAAAAACTGTGGCAGCTGCAGGAGCTGGTGGCCATGGTTCAGGTGAGAAAGATGAGAGAACAATGCTCAAAGTTCTGTGGTCATGAGTTGGGTGTAGCTTAACAAAGTAAAAAGAATTTTTTTTAAATCCAAACTACCTGTAAACAGCAAAGACACTCCAGATTAAACTGTCATTAAATAAACCCAGCAACAACCACTGTAAACCATCATGAGGCTCTGATTCTGTAAATGTGTGTAAAATTAATTATTTTATCCCACTACTGAGGAATCCGTTGCTTATATACACTTTATTGGTACTTATGGGACTTACGTTTAGGTTCACTATTGAAATACGAAGCGCCTTAACAGATTACAGAGTGTTCCAAGCTTTAAATGCTAACCCTACCAGCTGTAGCTGACAAACCACTGATACTGTGCCAAAGCTTTTAAGTGGAATTCAGTAAGAGTACTTAGACATGAGTAGACATGTAGAAATGTTTTGGATTTTTGGAGACAAATTCAACAACCATTACTTTTACTTATGTGTTAAATAAACATAAAACATTAGTTTGTTGGACTATGAGAAAACAAAAATGAAAAAACAAACAAACCTGCAACTGCAAGAAAAATAGGAAAAGACTCTTAAAGACACTTAAAGCAGTCAGTTGAACTGTTCCTTTAGATCATAAATGACTGATTATTTTAGTGAAGAAGCACTCACCCAATCTATGTGTATCCAGAGTGATGACACAGATGGAACAACAGCTAATGAGGATGAAGCTTTACGCCAGCAGCCAAATAACACCAGGGCTTCTGTGCCGGGGACATTAGGAGCAGGATCCAAACAGAGTCCCAGAGAAATTACCCTCTCCAGCAAAGCCAGGTACAGTACTGTAAAAAGATTCTTTTTGAAAACCCTTTATTTGACTTTGAATTTGCATCACATCAGTCCCACCCTATTCTTCTGACAGAGAAAAGCTGTATGAGGAGAAGCTACGTCAGCAGAAGCAGGAGCTGAAGATGCTTCATGAAGAGCGTCAGAAGCTCATTGAAATCCAAGGCAAGATCCAGGACTTGCAGTGGGCTTGCCCTGACCTTCAGGTACTTGACTCATATTAACACACATACATGCAGCTATATGTAGGACTGGTGGCAAAGGGAACAGTCTCAGTGTAAACTGACATGTTAATGCTTTAAGAATGTAATAAGTATGCTTTTTATTTCTGATTCTTAGTACTTGAAATTGAATTTTGTGGATTCAGTTCATGTCCACCTGTGTTGTTGTTTACACACAAGTGACTGGAGGCAGCTCAGTTATGTCAAAGCCAACCAATGGCACAAACAGACTTGAAATTTCTAAAAATAACTCTGTATGAAAAATGTACATAACATAAGATTAGTAAATAAAGTTTGTAACATTAAAACATTGATCTCTTGTTTATACTCATACTTCAGAAGTCTTTTTTTTGCTTTGTTATATGACAAATTGAATTTTAATCCAGTGTAACTGTAACCACAGATTTATTCCAACACAGTTGGCCATGTCGTGTTGCCATTGTGCTTATAAGTCAGGTGTTACGAGCTTTTTTCAGATGTAAATAGTATTTCTGCTGGTGTTTCTTCCAGTCATCTGTGTCCAGCACGGTGAGTCAGCAGGGTTTGCTGAGGAAGGTTCCACTTGCAGTTTCCACTCCTGCACCCGCCCCGGCTCCTCCATCGTCTGGAGCCAAAACAAACTCAGCCGTACTCAAAGCCACGGCCCCAGAAGCAGCTACTTCTTCAGTCACTGACAATGAGGTGACAGACTCCACCATAGACGTCAAAACACCCGCTAGCTAACTATTTAAACCAACTCTTGTGATATATCGAACACACTTTACACTTTGAGAATAATCCACATCCACTGATCGTTTCTGTTCTTGCTTTGAAATGGCAGCTTTGGTCAGAAATGCGTCGCCATCAAATTTTGCGCGAAGAACTGAGACAGCGAAGAAAGCACTTAGAGTCATTGATGGCTGAACACCAGAGGCGTAGTGGTCTTGGAGACTCTGCCTGCCAGATTGAAGACCAAGAGGGCATCGCTACACCCTCGCAGCCTGTCAGCAGGGATGAAAGGTAGGAGAGATTCTGTTCTAGGGGGTCTGTCTCATGAGATAATGATTTTTTGAAGATGAATAGCAGCTAAAGTGTGTAACACATGCTCTCTTTTTTGGATGCAGAGCATTTCCCCTGCCAGGTAGTCATTTGTCATTGTTTCACAAACGTTTTGAACCATTGTTCATGATTTGTTATTAGAACAATGGCCACCTGGGGTTCCTCTCCATGCCATCTGGATGATGACGATGATGATGACGACGACGACGATGATGAGGAGGAGGAATATCGTTCGGAGATGGGTGCAGAGGAAGAAGAAGAGCAGGAAGAATGTACAGATAGCACCTCTGATGATGACATTCATCTCTACTCACCAAGCAGGAACCTGTGCTCCTACAGTAACAGGAAGAATCAAGGAAGGTCAGACCAAGTGGCAAAAGAAGGATTTATGTCTCTGTCTAGTGGCGAGATCAATAATTTACAAATTTATATGCTTTTTTTTTGTTTGTGTCTGCAGCAATCTGAAGCCTCCGGCAGCCTTTTCCAGTGACAGTGGTGGGCTTCTTCATAACAAGACTAAGGCCAAGCAGCAGTCAAGAAGTTTGAACCAGTCTGGAAGCCAGCAGGGGGGCACACGGCGACAAGAGAACCTGCGTTGGGCCTCTGAGCTCTCCTTCACCGAGGGCTCGTATCACTGGCAGGAACAGGTCAACCAGCTACAGAGACAGTTGGACTACAGCACCAGCATGTGTCAGACACTCCTGCAGGACCAGCAGGTTAGTGCACTCAGCACATACATGCACTGATGCTGAAACGCTCTTTGGTTGAAGTTTGTGTCCATTGTTTGGATTAAAACCGCTGTCAACAAGTGAAAAGCATTCTTTTTGTGTCTCACCTGTTTCCACAGACACTATCATACATGCTACAAACTCTGCTGACGGGTCAGTACAGCATGTTGCCCAACAACCTGTCATCACCACAGGTTCAGCTCATCATGCACCAGTTACACCAGTGCTACACCCAGCTGGCCTGGCAACAGAACAATATCCAGAGGTGAAAACAGCAACTTCAGTATGTATTTTTCACTTTATGTCTATGAAGTACAGAAACTACATGATGTCACTTTTCTTTCAGACTAAAGCAGGTCCTCAATGACCTTCTTCGCCAGCAGCAGCAGCAGCCTATGCCTTCCTCTTCATCAGCAGGTTGGCAAACCCAGAAGCAGGGATCATCCCAGGAATCCAGCTCCGGCCCTCCAGCCTCTCCTGGTTTCTTCCTCCCCTTCTCCTCTACCCTGCATCCTTCAGCCAACAACATGACATCCCCATTTCCACCCAGTATGATATGCAAATTTATCAGCTTTTGGGTTTAATTCTCTCTAAATAATTTTCGAATTTTTGTGTAATAGAAACGACAGACAGGGCAAATATTTTTGAGTCTCAAAAGAGAGGAAGTTTGCAAGCAAGCAAGCAAGCAATTTATTTATATAGCACTTTCAGAACAACTCCCAGCTGAACACAAAGTGCTGTACACTTGACATGCCAGAAGTGATACACTGAACAAGTTAAAATAAATAAAATAAAGATTAAAAATAAAAAGAATAAGATGATAATTAAAATGACATTTAAAATAATAAAATTAGCACAAATAGAAAAAAAAAAGTATTAAATGATAATTAGAATTACATTTAAAACAATAAAATCAGGGTCATACTGTGTCATATGCCAAGGAGTAAAAATGGGTTTCAAGACGTGTTTTTAAAGTGGACAGTGAAGGGGCCAAGTTTGCACGAGGATTTTCACTTTTTAACCAGAATTATTGATTATGATGTACTATAAAAGCCAAATTTTACACTTTGCCAGAAATCCTATTTTCCACTCTAAAATTAAAAGTATAGCCTCCAGTGACTGCTCTGGCATAAACACTATTGAAAAAATGTTATTATTGGTGTGAATACACATTTTCAATCGGTGCATTTGATTTAGAAATGGTTAATATATTCAAAGGGGACCTTTAGTAGGTGTGAAATGTAAAAAATCTGACTGTAATGACTTAATTGCTTAATTGCCAGCTTAATCTAAGTTGGGGTTTTTTTCTTTCTGTCTGAAGGCTTTAATTTATATCCCCTGTTCCCTGGTTCCATGGGTGACTTTCCTCAAGGTGCAGTAGGTCAGGCTACTCCTGAACATCAGAAGCAGCAGTCAGATCCCAACACTTCAATTAAAACAGAATACATGAGTTTCCCTCCACCGCTGCAGCGTTCTCCTCTTAACACTTCTACAGAGAGAGGGTATGTCCACCAATGTTGCCTGAAAACTCATTTGTATTTCTTTGTGGAACATTATTATCAATACCTTCTTTTTTCCCTACCTTAGGGCGGCAGGTTGGCTTAACACCTCCTACTCAAACAATATCACTCGCCATCAACTGTCTAACGCTGAGGCCCGAGAGTCTCCTTCCTCCTCTCCCATTTTTGCCAACCGCCAATCAAGACATCGTGACTTTGACAAGGGGTCGCAGGAAAGCTTAAGCAGCATGCCCGAGCCGGTCGATCCCACCACCATCACAAAGACTTTTAAAACCGGGCGCAAGGCCTCCGCACAAGCCAACCTGGCCTCCCGAAGCAAGACTCCCAAGAGCCGCCGCAGGAGGAGCAAAGGGCACGGCAAGAACAGTGAAGGTATTAAAAGTGGAGTGCCGCACCCTGCTGAGAGGCCAATTAAATATTTTATGCAGGAAGCTCCTTTTAAAAGCTGTTGAATTCAGTTCCATTGTATTGTGAGTTTATCTTCAGGGGCATTTTTCTGCATTTCCTTACCTAAGTGTCAAATTATTGATATGAGAAACATTATCAGTATGTGTCTTTTCATTTGTGGTGGCTCCCTCAGGTCATGAGAGTGACAGTGTTGGGAGCACTGCAGACTCTGTCCAGGAGAGGGCAGACACGTGCCACCAGAAGGAGCACAATCAGAGTCTTTTAGACAAACTTACTCAAGAAAAGCTGGACAGCAAGGCTAAGCTTGGGAGCAAACGGAACGACCTCTCCTCTGGTATGGCTGAAGCTGCGTGTAGTAAAATCAATGCACACTCCTTTTCCTCTGTTATTTCTGTGTGTGTGTGTGTGTTTTCTTTTATTTATGATCCACATTATTTTATTGTAGAATGTTTATTCTTTTTCTTTCATAATAACACCCTGTCTTTTTATTTTAATATATATATGTAATTGACTTGGCACATTCGTCATGACCACAGATTTCATTTTAATTTTGAGTTAATTTCCCTTTTTTTGTCAATTTTAATTTATCTTACTCACAGCCTATGCTTGGAGAACACCCTTCCTCTCTAACAGAATTGCATGCACTGAAGCACCAGGTAAAGTCACCATGCAGATCTTAGCATTACTTAACTATCCCATGCATGGGCTTTTTTGTTTTCTTCTCCTTTTTGGCTTAACTAAAGCTGTGTGCAGGATAAATCTTTAGCTGTGAAAATAGTCAGTAGTTTTTTGTATGTTATTTTCTGTTGTTTGTGGCAGTTTGCAAATGTCTGTCTGTAATGGTGTCACATCTTTAAATTTCAGATGCAAGCAGTGACTTCTCACTGTTTGAAACGCTGAGGGAGACCATTTACTCTGAAGTAGCTACTTTGATATCCCAGAATGAGTCCCGGCCACACTTTCTCATTGAGCTCTTCCACGAACTGCAGCTGCTCAACACGGACTACTTGCGCCAGAGGGCACTGTATTCCCTACAGGTAGGCTGAAATTGTTCAGAACATGTTCAACTGCTGTTTAAATCCAATGTCCTGGGTTCACATAATAAGATTTTTGGGTTGATTTTTTTTTTTCTCCATCTGGCTGAAAAGAGGATTTGGTGTGAGAATGTGGCACTGAACATCTGTAACTACAGTCTGTCAAGTATTAAAGATAACTTTGATCACTGACTCGATTTTTACAATCGTCTGAAAATATCTGGGAACACCTCTTTGAAAGAGGTTTGTAAGTATCTCTGCTTTTTGTTGAGACTAGAGCTATAGCTGACGATGGCTACAGATCATATTTTTTATCTTTTATTTTTCATAATTAGTTTTTTTGTTTGTTTGTTTATTAGAGCTATATCTCTGCATTTCCACTAGGTAGATTGATCAAATTTTAATCATGTGATTTTGGCTTCTGATGATTATGAAACTGAAATAATGGAAATAAAACTTTTTTTTTCCACTGTAATAATTCATGTATAGTGAGTCTAGGCTGTCAGTCTGTGGTTGACCTTAGCTGTCAGCATGTGTCCAAGTCTATTTACTCTAGAGGAGGCTGTAAAACTTGTTGTGAAAGGAGTCTGATATGAGTCGATGAGCCAGTGAAGCTCACTTCTGTCAGATAAGTGATACTGAGGTGAGTTGTTGAGGAGATGCGGAACTTTTCTGTTAGTAAGCATTGCTGTTTTGATGCAGTAAGCCTGTGTTAGCTGCTGATAGCCAGGGTTAGTGAAAGTTTCTTTGAAGTGGAACTAACATTGTTTGACTTTGTGGCCAGTCTCTAGCCACATGCATAAAAGGAAGTTAAGTTCAAGAGTTGCATGAAGTTGGTTAAACGAATCCTGTCAAGCAAGATTACAGTAGTAACTAAAATAAAGGTGAGGGATTGAATATTTTTTATTTTTACTGGAATTTGGGCTGTCTTCCTCTCTTTTTCCTGACTGCTGTCTAGTTCAGCGCTGTAGCTCTTTGCCATGGCAGGTACAGTGACATATACACACAAAACAGTAGCAGTGGTGGACAAGATAAAGAAATCATGCTGGGTGGGATGTTAACTTAGGGTTGTGTGTTTGTTAGTGCTTCAGTTTTTGTTTTTGCTGATGGGCTTCCTTCTTCATGGACTTCATATCTCTAGCTTGTGTCTTTGCATGCACGGTAATGTTTATATGTCTGTGACATGACATGGGCAGATGGAGACACTGAAACACTTGATCTAACAGTTATGATACCCTCTCTGTGTGTTTCTTACAGGACATAGTAAGCAGGCATCTAGCCGAGAGGAGCGCAACCGAAGACCAGATGCCCCGTCTTGGTCCTGCAGTTTGGGCTGCCGGCTCTCAGTCTGAGCTCACACCCAGCGAGAGCCTGACTACCAGTGATGCAGTAAGAGAAACATTATTGCTTCCCAGCATGGCATTCTCACACTTTTTTTTTTCCTCCTTTCTCTTGTTTCCATGTCGCTTTGGTCCTTCTGAAGCCTTTCATCCCTCATTGTCATCCTTCCCCTTCACTTTCTTTCTTACATTTCATTATACCTTTCGTTAATTTCTCTCTCGGCCTCATCTCCTTTCATCCCACCTCGTCTTGTCTCTTTTCATCATTCCATGTCCCTCTTTATTTTCTGATTTTAATTTTCCCTCCCCGATCTTCATTGTCTTTGAGTTTAACTTGACGGCACGCGTCAGAAGTATTTTTTTCAAAAAAGGAAATAGGAAAAAAAGGAAAAGGAAAAAAAATGACCCTGTTCTGCCTGTGTGTCTGTTGCCAGATCAGACATGTGGTCTTTGTTCTCCTCCAGGGTCCCCAGAGTTGTACTAATTGGGAGCCAAGGCTTTTGTCTGTCTAAATAATGGCTTCGTTCAGGAGTGATGGATGAAATGTCTAATTTTCCATGCTAAAAAAATGATGACCACAGTGTATGTGCCTCAAATCTGAACTATGGCTTTTTTTTCAGGAGGTGGTGGAGAAAAATCTGAGGATCACGCAAGACACAATGAAGAAGAGGGATGATGCAGAATCTGTGGACAACGACAGCACCATGTCAACCTCCTCCAACCTGGAACCTTTTGCTAATGATGACCTGGGTATATATAAATGTATTTAGGGAAAATTTCTTTTTTTTTTTTAAAAGTTCCACTTGGAGGTATACATCTGAAACACTTTTCCTTCTGCCTTGAACTACAAATCTGGTACCTCCTCCTGCTTTTTTTTTTATAGCTGGGCTTGTTGGTGCTTGTTTTGGTAAACCAATCAGTTTACACGTCAGGATCAATAAGTAAACAACAGGACTTTTTGGCAATGTAAAACTTTGACTTGCTGGCCTGCTATCATAACTTGAGAGCAAGGCTGCCATACATTGTTTGATCCCATGGTGTAAACCTGTTTACAGATACAAAAAATATCTATTATTCTTTTCTTTTTCTCTTGCTTCACTGATTGTAAAATTTTTGGTGTGTGTCCCCCTTTTTTCCTCTTTTCCCTCTCCTTTCTGTGCGGCTCTGACAGGCAACACGGTGATTCATTTAGATAAAGCTCTGGCAAGGATTAGGGAATATGAGCGCATGAAGCTTAAAGCTGAGTTTAACCCCTGCAGCGCCAGCACTGCAGGTGCAGGCACTTCTGACGTCTCAAATGCTGAACGTCCTTCTGCTAACCCTGCTGAGCACCTCGAAGGTACCTAATCACAAGACCCTGCATGTGTACAACGAAGACCTGTGGCTGGCTAATTGTGGTCTTTCTTGTGGCTGTTTATTATAAATAGATGGCGTTTTGAATTAATATATATATTTCTCTGTGATCAGGAGCTGCAGGAGGCGAAGTGCACTGCCCTCAGATCGACACCCAGCAGTTGGATCGTCAGATCAAAGCCATCATGACAGAAGTCATTCCCTTCCTTAAGGTAGGATAAACCACAGACAGTGAAATAGAGTTGTGGCTTTTTGGTAATATGCAAGTGACGTGAATTTTCTATGCTTAACAGAAACGAAACACATTGTGGTTTATTAGTAATTACATACTGAACTTTCAACTAAATGTGTATTGAACAAATGAGCCTTTAAGTGGCACCTATTAACCTTTTCAATATTTTCTGTCCTATATACTTTTCAAATGTCAGATGATTAGATTAAACTCTTCCCAGGTTTCAAAAATGTACATGGCTGCAAGAAATCTCTAGAAGCTCTAAACCCTCAGTTTCAGATTTTTTTGTTTTTCAGTCTTTAATAAGGTGTGTATTTCAGGTGTATAGCATTGAGCACAGAGGCTGAACTGAGGGTTTGCACCAAATGTAAGAGAAACAGGGATTAATTTCAACTGTGATTTATGCAAAGTCCAAGAATAAAATATGGAGTTGGAAATGAGAATGATAGCTGTCCACACACTGCTTTAATGTGCGTTCGGTTGTCAGTAAAGTTTGCGCTGCTGAGCAGTTACTGAAGACTAAAATGACTCGTTATTGTCTGTCTTTCTTCTCACAGGAGAACATGGACGAGGTGTGCTCCGTCCAGCTCTTGACTTCTGTCCGGCGCATGGTCCTCACTCTCACCCAGCAAAACGACGAGAGCAAAGAGTTTGTCCGTTTTTTCCACAGACAGCTGGGAGGCATACTGCAGGTAGGACCGATGCCAGCCTTGGTCTAAATTTGCCTCAATGAGCGCAGCTGGATCACATGAAAAGTTTCCTTTCTGACGGTTCGCTCTTTGTTTTTCTTCCAGGACTCTCTCAGTAAATTTGTCGGCCGTACTCTGAAGGATTGCGGGGAGGACCTGCTTGTGGAGATTTCAGAGATCCTCTTCAATGAACTGGCCTTCTTCAGGCTCATGCAGGATTTGGACAACAGCAGCGGCATCGCTTTGGCAGCCAAACACAAAAATAAGAACAGGGCTGAGCAGCATAATAAAGCCAAACACAGTCAGAAGGTTACATCTTTTTTTTTTTTCTTTCTCCAAGCATTTGTAATGCAATGTTAGCTTGAATGATCCTAAATTTAATGCTGTGTTTATTTATTCCTCTGTATTAGAATAATACAGCCGGTGGCGGCGATAAATCTCTTTCTCCAGCATACACAGATGAAGACAAGGTAGGTAATCTTCACACCGATGACTGTTTTATTGGGTGAAACTGTCAGTAATTAATCTTTGTAACAACAACTTCTCTCACTGTCTTCCAGGACCAAGATGAGGCTGAGCAGGAAGGTGCCTCTGCTTCCCAGGAGCTTTACCTGCAGACGCAGATGAAGAACAGCAGGAGCAGTGAGGCTTCGGAGGCTGAAGAGGATAATGAGGATGAAGAAGGTGGACGGGAAGTGCCTCTGTCAATCAGTGAGTGAAAAGTGGAGTAAGAAGAGGCGGTTCTTGTGAATAACTTTAGGTCCTCGAGCTAAAAATGTTCAGTAAACAGAATTCAGCCCTTTGCTGTAATTTGCAAACAGCAAATTAGGTTACTTGTCAGGCAGGTTGTTTCAGAGGTGATAGGAGTCTAAATATTTAAAAATGCAAACAGAAAACATTCAAATTATGATCCTGTAATTTGAAATGGTTGGTAACCACTCTGATAGGAACTTTAAATTAAAGTTTTCTTTCAGCCTCACTTTCTTGCTCTTTACTCGGTTTTGTAGTATTTATGACACAAAATTGGCAACTTTTTCTCGTGATGTCTGATCACGCCTCAGTTTTGAATTAATAACTGCAGCATTCGAACTGTGACGGCCTGCGTTATCCCCGCGTGACCCGACGATGCTCCGAAAATCTTCTTGTCGTGTTAAGAAAGTTCCGCTTTCTTCTCCTTTTCTTCCACCCCACAGGTGGAGTTTCAGGTCAGGTAACTGACCATGAGAGTCAGCACTTCTTGGTCTTCTTTGATCTTCAAGTAGTTCTTTACCTTTTAGGTGTGTGTGTGCTCATTATTCCACTGCAGTGTGGTACAAACCAGGGGGGGGAGCACATCTCTGGAAAATTGAGTGTCTCTGCTCGCTGGCTGAAGTGGAGTCGTTTCAGTGCAGGTGTCTAATTCTGATGCCGTGTTTCCTGCAATTACAAAGCTGCTCAGTAAACACCATTATTCTAAAAAAACTTTAATCGCAGCCACGTCGCTAACAGGTAAACAGAGGCTGCATGTTAAATGAGCTGCTGTTTAGTAGATCTGAGAGGCTGCTTCAGTAAAAGGCGCACAAGTTGAAAGATATCTGACCCTGAGTACAGAATAATAAAAGGTTATCTGCAGTGTGATTGGTGCCCTTGAAATTGTGCAAATATTTCAATTGCTCTTTATCTGTAATCATAATTTATTGAGTTTAAATGTTTTTGAATCTTCAAATGTTCTTACAGTTTTAAACCCAAAGGTCATTATCTTTTTTTCTTTTTAAAGGTTTTTTTAAGCACATACTTTTGGGATTTTAAGCCTTTATTCAAGAACAAACAGTGGAAACGACCTGGAAAATGGCCAACCAGCTGGGAATCAACACAGAGAATCACTGCTCACTAAAACCTGCACCCCGACCACTTTGCCGTCTCATTTTCACTTTTTTTTTGCTTTTCAGGTCTCTCCAAAGCGGAGACGCAGGCGCTGACTAACTATGGCAGTGGGGAGGATGAGAACGAGGAGGAGGAAATCGAGGAGTTTGAAGCAGGACCTGTAGATGTCCAAACATCCTTACAGGCTTCTGCAGACGGACAGGGGGAGCAGGAGAGCACAGCCGCGGTCAGCCACGGAGATGCGTGCAACAGCTGTAGCTTACATTATTAAGCAGCTTCTTCTTAGTCTGATTGTGTAATTGTGTTGTACTCCAGGGTACAGCAGCCAGCGAAGCTGAAGAGATAAGAACTGAACAGAGGAGTTCGGAGAATGACGATGGTGAGGCTTTTTCTACGTATTCAGCAGCGGAATTTGATCCCGGCCAGTGCGCAATAGTAAACTTGTCAGGAATATTTTACGGCTCTCTTGGCACACTCACAAACTTTGTCTTGCAGAAATCGTGAGGTCAGTTGAGACTGTGGATTCTGGAGTGGAGGAGCATGAGAGGGTGGAGTGCCAGAGCCCCGAGGAGGAGAGCAAAGCTGGGGCTTCTGCTGTTGCCTCAGAGAGGGAGTCCACCATGTACCAAGGTCAGGATGTCACCAAGGAGGCAACGATCACAAGCAGCCCAGACACAGACTCGCCCGTCATGATCAGCGTGGATGTAAGTCCAAATATGACCTATATGTGACTTTTTTTCCCTTCCTGTTGTAGAAATAATGTCAAACCTTAATTTGCTGCTTTTTAAAAAAAAATAATTTTTTTTTGGGTCTGTGCTCAGGAGGTGGGATCTGGTAACACGAGCCAAAAGTCTGATGAGGACGACTTTGTTAAGGTGGACGACTTACCGCTACAGCTCACAGTCATGTGTGAGGTGCGTAAAGACTAACAGTAAAAAAAAAACAAACAAAAATGCTCAGTTAAAATTCAAACTGCAAGCATTTTAAAAGCCGAGGCATGGCCCCCACCCCCGTGGCAAAAGGTTTCTGATTGTACAATGTGTCTGTGTGCTGTAAACATCAGGAGGAGCTGCAGAAGAGGATCGTGGAGGAGCAGCAGAATAACAACCTGTCGGTAGAGATCCTCAACGGGAACACTGAATTGCTGACTGGGCTGGTGGGAAACGCGCAGGCACTGAAGGAACCAGGTATGGATCACAGTCTCTGTCAGTCAAGATCACAGTTTTGTTTGTGCGGATGTCACACATTTCGCCAAAAGCAAAGCCGCCGTCTCTCGGCAGACATCCACAGACCCGAGCAGCTTTTAAGTCGATACATAAACAAACTGTGAAGCTTTTTTTTTTTTTCTTTTTTTTTTTGTGACAATAAATTGTACCCTTTTTTTTGCTCTTTTATTTTTCAGAAACCGCTGCTGCCCAGGATGCTTAAAGAATTATACAGATGTTTTGTTTGTTTGTTTTTTAGCAACACTATACTTTAAAACCCTAAAACCTGTTCTGGTTGTAGGATTGTTAACTCTTAATCTGATAGTTTAAAGTTGCAAATCATTTGCGACTCTCTCACAAACACATGTGCAACAGATAATACTAAGACTTGTACTCCTATACAACAACACTTTTGGGTTCATTTTATCCCTGAATATTTAATGTGATTTATGGATAATCTGGAGCGGAGAATTTTCTTCTATGCTCTGGATCACAACAGTTAATCCTCTGCTTGAATCGCTATAGTGCTGATACTCCTGTTCAGATCCGCCTTAGATTTTTTTTTCCCATGGTTCTGGGATCAGTTCGATATCAGTTGTGATGTTTTTTTTTTTGTTGTTTTTTTAATGTTTTATTTGTCTTGCTCTGGCCTTACTGTTACTGTACATCTCACCTTCTCTGAAGTTGGTTCCTATTTACAAAGAGATGACAGCTGACTTCAGCTAAATGTTTCTTTAGCTTGAACACACCTTTAAGCTCCAACTCAGCTTCTGTCCCTTCACACTTCTCTTTATATACTGTTTCAGTTAATGGTTAGTCTTTCCATGTATTTAAAATGTTGGCTACAGTAATAAGTTTTAATTAATAAAATGCTGGAACTTTCAAACATGGTTTTGTCATGTGGTTGCTACATATATCATAACGATAAATCTCCATTACTGCTCGTTGATTGTTTGCTCTACTTCTTGATACCACTAAATTTGAATGAACTGTCACCTACATAGTTTACTGAACAAATATATCTAAAAATATGTATGCATGTATATATCACTTTATAAAGTGTTCGGTGAATGTAGGTAAATATAAGGTATGCCACTTCAACTGGTTAGTAACATAAATATCTACTTAGCCGACTAAAGGTCAGCCACTCTATGCATTTTATTGACCACGTCTACACAGTTTGAACTTCAGCAGGCTCTGAGATTTAGAAAGGGGACGAAAGGCGATTTTAAGAGACTTTGAACGTTGCGTGGTTTTGGGGATCGGATGGCCTGGATTTCAGAAATTGCTAACTTGCTGGGATTTTCCCACACAACCATCTCTGAGGCTGTAAGAGTCTGGAAAAATAGAAAATATACAGTGTGTTGCAGTTCTCTGAGTTCTCCACTCCAACAATCAGCTTATGCAAATTTAAAGCTGGAGTTCACAGGTTTACCAGAGATTAGAAAAATGTTGCCTGGTCTGATGAGTCTTGAGTTGTGTTGTTACATTTGGATGGTAGAATGGTCAGAACGTTTGTCCCGTTTATATAGATACAGTGATATACATCTTCTGATGGCTGCTTCCTGCAGAATCGAGGTAGTTCTAAAGGCAAAATGGGATCCAAACAAGAACTAGCAAGATGTACCTAACAAAGTGGTCATTATCAATCATCATCAACTTGTAAGGATTCATGGCTTTTTCTCTGTGTTGTATAAGAATAAGCTGAATCCCTTTGCTTCGATTTTGCTGGAAAAACAAGAAGTGGATTCATTGGAGAAAAAAAATAGATCAAAGGCACAGTTAACCCAGTCATACAGAAATATTGTTTGTCTGGCCTGTTTTAGTTTATTCATGCAGATTGTTTGAGCATGAATGTCCAGTTCGGGATGTCTGCCTTCTCTGAAATACTGAGCTGTATTATTCTGCAGGAGGAGGTCTGCATCTATGGATGGAAGGCTTGTGCTCATGAAAGTGTGACAGGATGTAATAATGTAATGACCTGAGCTGTTGCCCATCTAGTCTTTTATTTTTCCTGGTTGGTGGATTTAGACAAGGCAAAACAGTCCCTGCCTGAAATGGCTTTTTTTGTTTGGTTTGTTGCATTAAGAACTAAGGGCCCTCTAATTCAGTTATAGTCAGAAGCAACGTTTCTAGCCAGTATCTCCAAGAGTGGGCAGTTAACATCAAAACAATTTAGGTGGATAAGTAGCACTAGAGGTTGGACTGTCCTTTAAATTAAAAACAGGAGAGCATTCATTGTTAGAATTCTTTTAATACTCATCATTTAAAACAGTGAAAAAGGAAGTAGTTCAGTACAGATGCACATTTGTCATTGTCAGTGTGTAACATGTCAGTCATGTGGTGACAGATCATTAAGTTCCTCTAACTTAACTGTTATTGATGTATTTGAGAAGAGTGAGCTGGAATTGACACATTTAACAAATAAACTGACATTTTGGTTGTGTTACACACACTCACACAGGTTTCCTAAGCTCACACTGAGATCAACTTATAGACTTGTCCTAAAATACAAATAATTACAGTGGAAAAACAAAATGAGGCACGATTCTCTTTTATATTAGAAGAGAAAAAAAAAGGATTTGGGATTCTCGGAGTTGAAAGTATTACTAAACTGCTTGCAAAACAAATGGAGTGACATGAAACTGGATCAGGTGATTGGTTGCTGTACAAAAGCTTAGAGTTTTATCCAAAGGATCAGTTGAGTGTCTCTGTGCCAGGAAGCACTTCCAAACTGATCAGGACTCAGTGTTTTAGAGGATCACCACGGCATGCATGGGTTTGGGCAGTCCCTGATGTAGGACTCCAGCTTGCCTTCAGAGACCTGCATCAGTGTCGTGTATGTGGTCAACTGGAAAGAAAGTAAATCAAGGAGGGAGGAGGAAAAAGTCGTTACAGCCGATCAAAGTACAGTAGTCTTTAATTTTAGTCCCGGCAATCATAAAATGCTCACCTTATTCAGCACTGGTTTGGTTGACAGCACATCATACATAGTCTTTACTGAGATGTTCTATTTAAATAAAACAAAAGAAATGATCAAAAGGTGATAAGAGACTCAGACCTAAAGCCAGGTTTCTGACAGAATTCTGTCAGTTCTGGACAGGAAGTGGGCGTCTTCAGTACTCACAGCCTGTGTGGTCTGATTCATGCACTTCATGCCCGGAGTCCTGCGGTCATCCAGGAAGAAAGGGTCCTTCCAGTGGTCGTAGTTTGTCTCCAGGACGTACCACCGGCCCAGCTTCAGATCAATCCTGAGGAACAAGTTGGTCAAAACATCAGTGTGTGACATGCAATAACAGCAAGTAACTGGACTGTTTACCATCTGACCTCAGCTGCTAGTTAAGCAACAAATCATGAGAGCATGAGGAAAGCAGCGTCACTGACTCATGATCCAGTACTTTTGCTGTATGTTGGATTTTAGCACCTTCAGCCGTGTACAAACAGGAAGCAATACGCTTGTCACGCATTGCTTTAAAGCTGCCAGCCCGCTGCTTGCAGATCAGGATCTGGGTACCTCAGTGACCCTCTAATGTATTTATCAGTAGGTCATATATCGATCAACGGTATTATCCATTCTTACTGGTAGTCTCTTTAGTCGCTTGCCTGAAGGTTTTTCACGAAAGTCACCAAAATAATCACTTTCTATGGTCTCTAGTTACCACATCGCCGCAGATCTACACTGAGATTTTGCAGGACTTCATGAGGGTGATCTATCATCCCTTTATCCAAGAATACAAGGTTCTGTGTTGTTCAACACGCTTATTTAATATTAATTGGCCTTGATCTAGGCAACAGTACTTACTCCAAGATATCAATGCTGAGCAGCCTAGACCTGGTGATGATGCAGCCCTGTCCTGTGCTGTTTCCTCCAAGGATGAAATAGGCTGGAGCGAGCAGCTTGGTCTGAGCCAGACGACTTTTAGCCTCCTCGTAGCTGGAGAGGGAAAAAATAAAAATATAAATATTGTTTCGCAGAAACTGATTCACCAAAGAAACTACAATGCGCTTTAACTCAGTTCTTATGTTGTAGTGAAACTTTCTTTCCAATGAAAGAATTTTATTTTCTAATCATTTTAATATGATTTCTTTCATTGATTTATAATCTATGATATTCTGGTATTCTTATGCTTTATTTTTCAAAAACTCAAAAGGAGAGGTCATCGCTAAAAAAACTAATTTATTACTAACAGTGCCATCGAAATCCTTAAGATGTATCAAACAGTGGATGCGCTGCGTACCAAATAACAGCAAAACTTAATCTTCTACTTAAATCTACTTTTGTCTTGTTATAGTCGGGCACTGCAGCGTTTCACTGCCTCCCACTTCTACACATTAACACGAAAAGGCACACTGTCACACTGCCTTGGTGCTCATTAGTGGCCAAAAAACTGCTTTAAGTATCAAAGAATACCTGGTTGCATTTTCTAGGACTGATCGAGTGAGAAAGCTCATCCACATCCCATCTCTTTGTCCCAAGATCCACTCCAGGATTCCTGCATGAGAGCAGATCAACACGTTGACAAACAATGACAAAACATCTGATCTTGAACATGTGTAGAACCCCAAAAGCTCACCAATGTATCCTCCATCGAGGCTGAAGCGCTCGTTCATAGTCAGGGTGAAGCTGTTCTGCAAGAGAAACTTTCCTTTTAATCTTCTGTACTTCCACAACTACAAAGAGCATAGGCAACTCTGCTGCCTTAAATAATGTTTTATGCCGATTGAGTCCTCAGATGTGCTACTAAATGACTCACAGGCTTGATGCCGGTGAGCATGCCAACATAACCGGCAAAGTTTGTCGACTTGAAGACCGTCTGGTTGTTTCTCTTGAAGTCGAGGTTGACCACGAGAGGTTTCAGCCTCTCGCTAATGATCCACGACTTGTTCTTCACGTCCCAGCTTTGAAGAAGAACACGCTCTTTTAACCCATCTGAGGCAAGACTTGGCTTAAAATTTGAAAACTGTGAAACCGATAAACTTACCCCATAAATAGACCAAAGTCTAAGTTTCTGCCATGAATGAGGTTACCTGAAAAAAGCCAAAGCCCAACAGTGTTTCAGTAAATTATTTAAAAAAACAAAAATTACTTCACTGACTCAAAAAAAATCAGCCCACTTACCCTTTTCGTCTTCTGCAACAATCGACGTGCACACAGTGAACACCTCGTAGAAGATGTTAAACAAGACGACTTCACCTTAGAATGACGAAAACAGAGATTATTTGGATTTTATTTTTCGCTTACTAGAGAGTCGACTACTTTTCTTCAATTCATTTATTTACCAAGAGGAACCCCTGAAGCGGCTGCGATTCCTCTGATTTCTTCATTGAACGGGCTTGGAAGTGTGTCCACCATTAAAGGCTGTGAAACATTGCAAAGGATTCAATCAGAAACACTTGAGATGAAATTTAAAAAAAAAAAAAGGAAAAAAAAGTATACATCAGGGAAGTGGGAGAAGAGAACACAGTACTCACCAGTGCAATGTCGACCATCTCTATCAGCTTTCCGCTCGGCACTAAAGCGTCAGCCAACTCTTTGATGGCTTCAATCATGTTGACCAGCTGAAGAGAATAAGATCACGAGTTTAATGCGCTTTTTTTTTTCCTGGGACTCGGAGCATTATTGCGAAGTGTTTTCCAGTGCTCTTACATCTGTTTTTTTGTCAGTAATCACAGCCGACCATCTCTTGCTGGGCGGTAAGTCGAGGTCCACTGTATACCAGCTCACGGCTCCTTTGAACCTGATTAGAAAGCAAAAGATTTAAAAACGACACTACTCCCCTGCTTTTAGTGGTAAGCCTCCGTTCACAGCATTATTGTTCATTGCAGCTAAGCGGGTTCTAATACATTAGTGATTTGGTTAAGAATGAATAAAGTGAGTGAAAAACTAGTTGAAGATATGATGACATAAATGATAAATGGCTGGATAAAACTACTTCTTTCAGTTAGTCCCTTTACCGTTCGCCACAGTGGATCATCTTCCGCCGCCTCACTCTATCCCTGCCATCATGAGTGATTTGACAAAGATTTTGTCCTTCCTGATCCAACTCTCCCCATTTATCTGGCCTTGGTATCGACACTAGGAGTACACTGGCTTGTGGTACCCCTCATGTGGCTGGGTTTAAACTTAACTAAAATCTGATTAATTTGAAGGGTAAAGGGTCATTTTTGCATCATTTGTTTGATCTCTGAAGTTCGCGAATGTGCCTCAAGATGTACTGCTGGAAATTTCAGGATGAGCTTAAGGCTTTAGGGGAAAATAAACTACCATTTGGTATCTGTTAACTTGTACATCCATTTTGTTATTGTTGTTGTCTTGTGTTTTTTTGCCCCGTCTCCGTCCCCTCACTCCAAACCGGTAATGGAAGATGGCCGCCCCTCCCTGGTTCTGCCAAAGGTTTCTTCCTGTTAAAAGGGAGTTTTTCCTTCCCACTGTCATTAAGTGCTTGCCTAAAGGTTGATTGTTAGAATTAAAGCACCTTCAGGTGACTGCAGTTGTGATTTGGCGCTGTATAAATATTAGTGAATTGAATTGTCTTTTTAAATTCCTGGGTAGGAGAATGCACACATCTAAGGGGGTCCTCATCAAAACTTGTTGGGCCTGATTACTGAAGAATGGTGACAAAGAACAATAAATCTTACACTTCCCTTATAGCCAGACCTTTAAAACTCTGTGGATTAAGTTTCAAAGATGAAGTATCTGATGCATATGTGTTGTCCTGATCCCTGCTATCTATAGTCATTATTGGCAGTTTTAGCTTTAGTGTACAGTTAAGACACACACACAAACAGGGAAGAAAGCTCGCCCACAGCTCACTTAGGGCCAATGGCAGTAATAAAATTGCATAAAGAAATAATACAAAGCATTGTCTACGGATTCATGTGCGGCTAACAAATTTACGAGGAGTAAGTGAAAGCAGCAGAGCTCATTACGAAGTAGGGCTGTTATCAAACACAGCAGTGACTCAGCTACCAGGCGAATCACGGAGTTTCTGTAACAGCTCAAAAACATTTACATGACAGCTACACAATAATGTGACATACGTGGGGCCTTTCGGTGGATACATGTCCGTCCGACAGTCTTCTGTGTACTGTAAACACACGAAAGTAACAGCAGTAAATAAGCGGGAGAGAAGGACACTGTGTCTTATGGTTCAAACATCATTAAAAACAATGCAGTCAGACAACAGTCGAGCTTTGATAACACAGCGTGTTAGTGTGGTTAGAGAAATGTCGCTTACCGGAGGCACAAACTGTGTCCATACGACACAGAACGAAGTCGCTAAAACGAGAAGCACACCGCGACCCATTTCAGAAGATCTCCCTCAAACCGCTTTCTAATGTCCACCGGCTCGGTTTGTTGTTTCGTTAAGTTTACTGCGGAAGTTCCTGCTGTTTATCCCATGACGGCGAACTGACTTTTGCACAGCCGAGGGGAAATAGGAAGAGCTGGAGAGTGTATTAAACGCCCTTTCCATTAATAAATGCAGGGAAACACGAATCCCACACGTCTTCTGTGTGGATAAAAACAGCACAATTAAAATGGCTTTTTGTTGCCAAGCGAGAGACGTGAACAAAGCAATTACAGAATAATTAAAGTGCTATAAAACACCCCCCCGATGAGAGGATAGTGGTTGTTTCCATACGGAAGCGAAAAGGAACACCCGTGATGATTTGCATTTATTTTTCTCATGTGACAGCCAGTTATGGCTGTCTATTATAGATAGATATAAATATAAAATCCGGTTACTTTACTGATTACTTATTTTTAAAAGTATGTATTTTTGTATGTTATGTATGTTTTTTGCATCAAGTAAAAATGAAATTATATGAAACATTCTACGACTTGAAGAAATTTAACATTAACTATTTTCTCCATATTCCAGCATACAAAATAAAATAATTTTACACAGCAAAACATAAATAAAGTCAAAGATTCATATATATATATATATATATATACATATATACACACACACACTTATATATATGGTCATGTCCTATTTCTAAGAAAATTACCTAATGTGGCTTCTTCAACATTTACTTACTTCATTGCCAGTGTAAACAGGAATCAAAGACGTTTGACAGGCCTTTATTATTCCTTTGAGGCAGAGCTCTTGTGGTCAGTGTGCATTTTCTGTAAAGGTTGTGCAACAGTGGAGCTCTATACAAACTAGTATTAGACAGCAGACCAGCTACAGCTTTTAAACACAGTTTAAAAGATGTTTGATAATCACTTTTGTCACCATTGATTTTATCCTTCTATGGTTTCTGTTTTATATGTCTGTTGTTTTGCTTTCTTTTCATCTTTGTAATGCTGAGGGTTTTTTTCTAAAGGTTGTTTATCATTCTGACTACAGGTAGGGACTATGGATAACAATTAGGTTGTGGCTAACTCAACAAGCGAGGATACATTTAAGAAAATATCTGGCCACTAATGTGTCTAACTATGGGGGGTGAACTAATGAATACACATCCTGAAACAGTGAGAGCACCAGCACTGCCCTGATACAAAAGAAGTATTTTGTAACTGATTTGCATCCCCTTGTAGTGTTCTCTCTTTTTGGTACTTAAGTATCTTTGTTTGATTTTGAAACTGTTTGTATTCATTTTATAACTCATTCTAGACTAAGTTTCATTCACACCAATATTTTGCAGGTGAAAACGTGTAATATCTATGCCCCCATAATCCTTGGCCATGTGCCCAGTGTGCCCATTTAGTAATGCATCAATAGGCCAAAAGGATAAATGCCCGCAGTGGAGGGTAAAACACATGCTGAGTTGTGTAAGTGAATTCACTACCTCTTTTGAGTTGCATTCATGTAACCTTGTTGCATAAAGTCATTGCAAATACTGAAGCACACAGAGTACTGTCAAACTAAGTTATGGATTAACAAATTAGGTATTGCTGCCTTTCATTAAAGCTTAGTTAAACATCAGCCTGTAGTTAATTTCCCACTAAATAATCTTCATAGTTCATATATTAAATACCACCATACAGGCCATTTGATTCCTATCAAAGGTTGCAAAAGCATTCCACAAACATTAGACACAATTTTTACTCCAGAGCAAAGCAAAGAATCTCACAAAGATGAACATGTCTGTAAAAAAGGACACAAAACAAAATAAACATTAAAAGTTTATTCAAAATACGTAAAACAGTCAGTCATAATCCCATGTCATATGATCAAATCTATAAAATGCATACATTTACAAAGGCATGACAGCAATCCACATTCTTCACTTGCAGTACCTGTCTGCTTTCATTTTGCTTCGCCTGCAATAAAAAAAAAAGACATCTTATATTCAGGGTCACAGTCAGTGCAAATAATATGTGTATTAATTCCATGCTTAGAATAACCTGAATTTAAAAACTGCTCTAAACGTTAACTACAGAGAACTGATTTGTGTAAGACTTTATATACCATAAGAGTAGATAAAGATTATGCCAACACACCAAAGTAGGATAAAACCTCAGAAAATTTCACTGTGTAAAAAAACTAAATCAGAAAAGAAACAAACATATCAATACTCTCCATTTTTTTCTAAACCCTTGAATCTCACTTGAATTTTTCAACTGAGATTTTTTCGAAAGCAAATCTTCATTTAGAGATATAAAACTGCTATCAGCTTTATCTTTGAAAGGGATTCACAAAAAGAAGTGAAGTGCAGGTATAAAGTGGATTTTGAATGCACACATGCTGATCTTGAATGCCACCTTTTCATTGCTTTGTATCACACAGTGTGTGAACACACAGGCCTCTGCAGTACCTGAGTGCTTTCTTTTTACATAAAACACTCCTCTGGCACTTTGAATTTAATAACTTCTTGTATAAACACTCGTTTGAGAAAGAAGATCCCTTAACAGAAAGCGCTCATTAAAAGAAGCGGAAGTGGCTGACAGTAAGGATATAATACACTTATTTTCACACCTGTCGAGCAAAGCTTCGTGAAATTTTCCATCCGTCCTGGCTTTCTTTAGGACAGTGGCGTCGCCCTCATTAACCCTGAGCCTTCGATCTTGAAAACTCTGAAACTTCTTCCTGTAAGTCACTCACACACACACACACACACACACACACACACACATTAATAATGGTATTAGAAAAAAAACAAACTCACTATCTAATTAACACACACACACACAGAGAAATGTTCAATGACATTAAGGCTTTATAAGCAGCTAAAACCTTAAAAAATAATTCCAAATAATGCTCCCAAGTATTATCTAAATGTTGACAGTGGCACCTAAACAGCAAAAGGCTGAGTGGTTAAGCCTACCAGCTGCCACCAGCGACCACACATACAGTGCTCTTATTTAAATACTCAGCTGCCGGAAGCGTTAAAGTGGGTAGTAGGATTTCCCCTTTAATTAATACATTTTGCTGTGCATCTGAATAAGCTTCACCTGAATATCATAAAGTCCCTGGAAAAAAGCTTCAAATAATCCCTCATTTTAACATAAGCCACCTTAACAACATACTTAAATATCTCAGACAAAACCTTCATAAACAAGCGCAGCAGTGTGTCGGAAACCTCTCTGATAATTACTTTCTCTCCCATTCTGCCTGCATTTTGCCGTTCCCAAGGCACACTCCATCCTGAAAAGCATTTCAGACGCTAAACACTACATCAAGACACAGGCTCAAGGGCAGCCATTATCAACATGTCAGCAAGATGAGTCCATTTCCCCCGCATTCATCTAAAACAAATAATAGAGTGGCCAACGAAAGCCAAAGCATGCCAAGCAAAAAAACAAACAAAAAAAAACCAAAAACACAGCTTCAGACATATTGCCCGGAACTTAATAGGCCACAGACAGGCTGTATATAAAACACTTGAAGCATTGGAAGTGAAAATGCGCCGCTGCCTGCCTTCTCATCACGCTTTTACAGCAGACCATCAATTGCGCCTTTAAAGGCATTGGATTGATGAGGCAGATCCTTTAAGGCGTGATCTTCCTCACACCCAGGCAAGTGTTTTTGCTGTTCAAATCTTGTCAGTAGAGACTGACACATGAAGATAATTGTGAGGATAAAAAAAAAAAATACTGTTTGTTTTCTTCTATTTTCCTCCCTGGTTTTGGGGAGGCAGATGGTGCTCGGCTGAAACTGTAAAATGTCAAATTGTTGCAAAATATTAAATATAATTACTGATAGGAAGCATCAAGAGCTTGTAAGACGAATTCTATTAGCAGTATGAATTTTTACAAAGAAAGTATCAAAGCAGAGTTTATGATTTACAGAAAATGGCACGGAAGAAGATGATGATCATTTTGAAGCTGATAGTTGGTCCAGGCTTGGGTTGTCTAGGCAACCCTCTGAATGTATTTACTACTCTGCCACATGTCAATCACCAGTATCCTGTGCTAAAGTTTATCTTGAGAGCTCCCAATCTCTGGTTGCTAATGTGTTTCCACTGTAGTGACATCATCACCAAACCGAAGGCAGTGGCTTTCTCTGATCTCTGATCGTGACGTCGCCACGAATCGTTTCCTGTGTGGATGCAGAGGGGATTAACCCAAAGGGGATTAAGCTTTGGCCTTTTCTAACATAACGATTTTAAATTGGCCATTTTTCAGTCTTCCAACCTCTGAAACCAAAGCATCATGTGTAGATGCAGCTCACTGTTTGGAACATCGAGAAATTGTGACCAGCAGTGTGGTCGGGGTGCAGATGATTTACATACACTGAAATATTACAAATGATATGTCATATAAAAGAAGTGTTATCCCTCTTTTCCACTAGTACCTACTCGGCTCAATCTGGTTTTGGTTGTTTTCCATTACAACTGAGAGCCACCTCAATGTGTGTCAGGTCGCCGTAGCAACATGGCCAAAAGTCTTTTGATGTCATTTGTATGCGACACAAACACAACAACACAATGAAGAACGTTGAGGTGATGGTACATCTGCTGCTCGGTCTACAGCTTTTAGTCAGACTCAAGGACACGGTGTTGGTTTTTGTGCTGCTGTTTCCCTTGTTGTTGGGTTTCAAAAATGAAAAAGTTGCTTTCACTCGTTGAGTGATGCCACTGGCTGGCCGATCAGTGGCATGCGACTCCACTCACTTGGAAACCCAGTAAAGTAGGTACTAAAAAAGTACCTGGTACCTCTTAATGAATGCCTTTAAATGTAATGTTTTTATGACGTTGTAAACACTGGAGGTGAAACTAGTTTAACTACGTTGTTTTTTGAGTAGCTTATCGATGAGAATTCATACTGACTGATACCTATAGCTTTGCTATAGATACAGTAATTCCCTGTCAGATATCCCTCTTTTCCTATCATTTTAACCATCTTGCAACGCCTCACATAAGCACATCAGCTTATCTGTGTTTCACTGCTTGTTACAAGGCTTTTTTTTTTTAAGTAGTGGGCCGTGGTACATGCAGCCGCTTTTTCTGGTCACCTTTGAAACATGGCGTCAATAAACTACAACGTCCTCTTTTTCACTGGCCTATTTTGAAAGAGAACAGAAACTTCTAGTTAAACTTCACATTAATGGAACACAAAAGCATCTACTGAACTTAGCAAAGAATAACAGGTAATTATAACATTTACTTACGATAACCTTTTTAACAGAGAAGATTCCAAAGAAAATATAAGATAACTTAACATTTTTCCTTCATTAGTCTTTGTTTGGGCTGCTTACACATTTCATAAGCACCGCTTATAAACAGCAGAGGTTACGTACACATAATTGATCTCACAGGACTTCACGTTGCCCCTGTCCTCATCTGCAATGTCATCTTTACGCTTGACCTCTCGTTCTGCACAAGTTCGGATCTGTTCTTTGTCCAGTGGGAAAAAAACAAAAAACAAAGAGAAAGAAGAAGGAAAGAGAGAGAGAGAGAGAGAGAGAGAGAGAGAGAGAGAGAGAGAGAGAGAGAGAGAGAGAGAGAGAGAGAGAGAGAGAGAGAGAGAGAGAGAGAGAGAGAGAGAGAGAGAGAGAGAGGAGCAGGAGGGAAGTGGTGCGTTACATATCAATACCTTGAACTCCATGAAGTGAGGTCACAACATTTCCCCCTTCCCACTTAACAGTCAGGCCCCTACAGAGATTGCATGCTTAAAATCAAAGGATTAACATGCAACCTTGTGGAAGAACACTATTTACACATCACCTTCACCATCTCGCCATCCCCTGCTGTCTTGCTCTTGGCCACAATGTCCCCGTTGTCACTGTAGGAAATGAAACAGCTATTTGCTGCCAGGAGAGCCATTTTGCCCTGAAGCAGAACAGAAAGAAAACACGGGGGGGGGGGGGGGGGGGGGGGTATAGATTAGATAGAATTGCAGTGGGATTGGTTGTTGTGACAGGCATGAAAGGTTGCCCAATATTTGATGTAAAAGAGTTTCAAGGTTGTGCTGGGCAGCTTGTTTATAGTTTCAACAAAGCATGAAGGTAAGCAGCACGCTACAGTGATAAGGTAGATGCTTCTGCATAATGAGCTAGTTGCTCATAACTTCAGGTAAATGCCATCTCCCATGGGCTTAATGTCAGTCGAGAGGCGTGTTGTATGAAGCAGGGCTCTTTGGGGCTGCTTAAACAAAAACAAAACAAAGAAACTAAAACATAAACGATTCTTTTACACCATGTGACACAACCACAAAATATGCATGTTTTGTTTCAAACACTAACTGCTGGCACTCACGGAAACAAATATTTACAAATTTCAGGAATATAAAGTTCTTATTAAAAACATTTATCATTCTTCTGCAAGTTTGAAGGTAGAAACTTTTCGTAAAAACCTTCTGTGTTTATGGTATTTGAGTAAAAAAAAAATGTATACAAAACCCAAATAAATATATTCAAATGTCTTATCAGACCACTAATTGTTTAGTCTATTATCTTACTATCTATTGATTAGCTTATTGATTATCCAATTAATTGTGTAGGTGCGATCTGTAGAGCAACTTAGTGTTCACAGCATTATCTGATGCTTTAATTTTTATCTTTATTTAACCTGTTATCTTTGTTTAGATTTCTATCTTCACATACACGTGTTCTCTGCACTTCACTGCACAGCAATGCTGGTGCTAGCGGGCTAATAAATGCACTGATTAAATTTGTGCGACTGCCTTTTTAACCAAATCATCTCTTCAGAGTATAAAGTCAGACAGTAAAGGGACTAAAAGGCTGCACACCAATTAAAAGTAAGACGCCAGGGTCCCTCCAGTGTTTGTTGGCAGCCACTTTGATAATGAAGGCAATTAGAAACTATGACATAATCATTATTTTTCTTATTTTAATCCAGTGCCTTTAGCAGTTAAATCTGGCTGGAGTACTCTATCGAGAAGGGTTCGATAAACCCAACGCAACCATTTACTAGATTTGGTGAAGTGATAGCTTCATTAGCAGAGAATAAAATCTAAGGTTTTCTATTCTATGTTTCGGTAGCCTGGCCATCCATATCTATGTGAACCTCGTTCCTTTGAAAACACTGTCCCTTTTATTAAAAAGAGTCTCTTCTAACATGGCAGTGAAAAAATAGGAAGTCAGAGAGCATTCAGCCACAAAAGGCAAACAATTACACAAGTGAAATTACTTGACGACAACTTGCTAGGGACATTTATTGTATTATATAGCGACGGGTTGGTTTTCGGTTGGATCGTCACAAGCTTCCAGGTGGATGTAAATGAAACACAAAGGAAGGGGAGGGGTAGTGTGGGTGCTGCACCTGCTTGTTTTGGCCTATTATGCTGATGCTGTAGTGTGAGATCAAGCAACTCTAATTTTCAAAATAAATGTCAGATGTTCAGTCGCGACTTGCAATAATACAAACTGGGTATCTGTGCCAACAGCAAAAACAAAAAGAAAACTAAACAAAAACAAACAAAGGCCGTATCAACTTACTGCTAATGCAATGTGAACGTTCCCGGCAGCTGCAGCATTTAATTGGTGGGTTGAGTTATATTTTGACATAATCACAGAAAATTCAATAGGTTTCAGGATTTATCACTGTATGGCTGTAGTATTCAGCATGTTTTATATAAGTACAAGATAAAAAACAATGAGCAGAAGCCACAGTGAGCTGCCACAGTGAGCTGCATTCAGCACGCTGCACACCTCTTCATGAGGTAACAAACTCATGCTGCACTCAATTATGTGCAGCATGAGTCTGCCGGAATAACTGAAATTGACATTAATAATAAAATCAATAGTTTTGTGACCTGTGGGATTAAACCACATTTTCTGTCACCACCAGAAACTACTCAAGCTACTAATCTGGAATCTTGAAAAGAGGCGTTTGTTTTCTGCAAAAAACTCACTGGACTAGAAAGAAACTCAAACAGTAGCTCTGCATATCATTATTGAACTGGTGGCCTACATCGATTAGAAGATTTACTCACATCCTGGAAGACTGGTTCCCATTGTTCCCTGGAGCCAATGGCATCAGAGCGCCCCATCACCACACCCTCAGAGTTGATGCCGAGGTACTTTCCATATCCAGACTTCAAGGCTATCCTGCGACAGCAAAACAGAAAAAAACCCTAAACAGATTTGTAAGAAAGGCTAATCTAATATTCAAAACACGTTCCCCACAGAATATTTTTCTTTGTGAAAAGAATAGTTCAATAACATTAGTGTATGAATCTGAGATCTATCACTGAAACTAATGCATAAGAAATAGCTCTGTAACAGGCAGCGTATCTTCAAGGATTGATTGCCCATGGGCTGGTAAATTACTTGTGTACATCTTGACAATAGAAACAGATCCTTAATATAAAATGCAGAAATGGGGTAATAAATCTGCTGGTGAGAAGATGAAAAAACAATGTGCAGTTTATCTTTGTATACTCACCGTGTGTCTGAGAGCTTGATGGCAGTAAACTGTTCGGGAGGATCTGGTCCTTCATCATCTGAAACACAAAGCAACGTTTGCCTTTTAAAGATTTTACAGGTGTCAGTGGCCCTCTTCAGATTGTTTAAGTGTTATATTATTGCTCTCATTATAATCTTGGCTTTATTCCATTTTTTGAACCCTATATGTAGTTTATCCTAATTCAATATTTGCAGTTTGTATGTTCAATATTTGTTGGACTTTTTTTTTTTCAAACCTTATCTAATGTCCTGAAAGCTAGCCATTACAGAGGACAAATTTATATAAGTTACAATAAAACAAATTAATAATCACACATGGTAACATACAGGATTTGCGGAAAAATCTTAAATAGATTCTGGACACAGATCTTATTATTTTAAAACAATGCATTTGTTAAACAAAACTATGATTAAGTATTAAATATTTACTCTGTAACAAAAGAATCTCCTCTAACACTATAACATCTTTGAACCCGCTTCATATTTTACTTATGTATGTTTTTCATAAATGATGCAGACTCTCTGGTTATGCAGTGCTGTGCTGATCTGAGTGCCTGAGATGAGGCTACTTTGTGACATTTACAATCAGTCAGAGCTTTGAGGAATTCACAGTCCATCATTCAGGTCAACGAAGAGCAGAGTCTGAGATGTTAAAGAATGCATTAATGAAACAAAGAAACAAATGTGACATACACTGATTATGTTTGGAATATGTCTGACTGTGACCCAGTAGGATGGCTAAAAGAACATCCGCATGTTTCCGCTGACCTGTAGGTGACTGAACATTTTCTCAGCTTTCTAAAAGGCTGTAACATCCACAGAGTCGCATCAGTGTAGAAATCTCAGTAAAGACGATGAAATCTTTCATCTCCCTCTCGGTGCTCTAGCTTGTGTCCTCTTTCATCTACTGGAAATTGGTGTTTGCGCATGCAGAGGATGAGGACCCACTAAGGGAATTGGGATGTTTCAATCTTCCAGCCATTTTCACAGGTTCTCAATAAATGTGCTCTGAATTAATTGTTAGTAGTGTCTCTGTTCTGGGAGGACTGTGTCAATGAAAAGCGCTTCCTCAGAAGTGCCTGAAGGCAGAAATGGGTGAAAACTCAGAGTTGGCTCTATCCTCCTCCTCAAGTCAACCCCTGTTCAGCCTTTTCAGTCTGGTGTCTGGATTTACTGCGTAAGTAATTACTGCTTTATGGACTGAAGGCGAATCCAGGAGCCTACAGTAAACCTCACCCCAGATTAGGTTTTTGCTTCTCAAGTTTGCACGAGCATGGAATAAGTAAAAAGCTGCAGACTTTACATCTTCATTTAAAACGACAAAATGAAAGGCAGAACCACTTATATCCTACTGTACACAGTGACCCCCCCTCCATATAATCCTGCTCTTCAATTTTCCTTGCCTGAAATCAACATCATGTAGATAAGTATACACAGAAAATAGTCTGAATGTATTGCAAACAAGAAAATGTTTTGTTTATAAAATTCCAGACAATTGAGAAAAAAAATCAAGTTAAAAGTTAATTATTGTGATTACTATTATGACTGTCAAAGAAAAGCATCGTGAGCTGATACGGAGCTCTTTTGGACTACTGCAGCACTACTGATATATTATGAAACAACAAGCCTAAAAATAACTATGCGCTTTCTTTCTGATACAGAAAAATATGATCACTGTTTAATCTGTTAGTAGATGTACAATTATCATCCGATCATATAAGACCTCAGAGAGAGAGGGCGATGCAAATTTTTGTGTTAGGGGTAGGGCTGGATGATATGAGGAAAATCTAATATCACAACATTTTTTGGCTATATCACAATACACGGTATACAAATGTTATTTTCAATCATATAGTGCCACAGAATTTAGTAGACAAAATAAAACAACTGAAATTAAGAATGTGCTCCTTCATGCTTAAAACATATAAAAATTTTACAATAAACCTCAAATTACAGAAACAAAAGTGTAAACAGTGACTATAAAAACAACTGACGAGGAATAGTCACAGGTATCACAGCTGATTTATTTAATGTTTTCTTTGGTGTGTGGGGAGACGTGGACATGCCGAGATTAAACAGTCTTCATTTTGCAGTGGAAGACTTTTGAGCTGGTGGAATAAATTCATGGTACTGCTACCTTTTGCAGCAATAGTTTTACGGCATGCTTTGTTAATGACTGCATTTTGTCTGTGGTGGGGACCGATTTGTGGCATAATTTGCATAGTTCAGTTTTCTGGTCCGTGTCAGACTTTTCATAACCAAACCATGTCCATGAACAGAGGTAGCCCCTTGTTTAGAAATAAGGTCCTCGATTTGTTTTGACTGGTCATTCTGTTTGGAGCTACCTGGTTCTGCTTCATCTCCACTAGCCATGCTGGTATTCTCTGTGCCTGCATCCAAGTAGTGACCATCCAAACAATGAAAAAATATTGCTGTAAACGGTGTATTTTGCCACACCACGAAACAAACGATAGCATTATAATATGAAACGATAGATGTTTTAATTACGTCATCAGATATATTTCGTCATATCGCACAGCCTTAGTTAGGGGTGATGAGAGCTCCACTCCACCACGAACATGCAAAGTCAGGAGGTCATATACCATAAATTCAGCGACAGGCTCAGGCTCCCAGTGCAGAGTTCTACTTTAATGACCACATCTGAGGTGCAAATGACCTGAGCTGAGGGGCCTGCCATCACATGTCTGCATTTTTTTTTTTAATCCACATAATCACCTCAAACTCAACTCACCACATTCAGCTTCATTTGTCCCTTTCCCCAAAGTAAGGAAGGCAAAAGGGAATGGACAAAACTTGAACAGGGTGGGACTTCTGGTTCAGACTTCGTACAGTCCCATAGAAAACAAAACAAGACCCAAAACAAAATAAAAAATAGACACCAGTGAAACCTAAATCACAGTTCCTAGGAGCTGATCTTACAGTTAAATCTACAATAGATAACTTTTTTCCCTTTAGTGACTCAACAGGAACTGTTGTGCCACATCACATAACTTTCCTGTTTTACTCCTCATATAAAAACAACAATGAACACAGCAGGCAGAGTGATGAACACAAAATAAATAACTATGAGCACAAACTAGAAGAATCATATCATTAAAAATTAAATCCTAGATTCACACACTCCTTTTTATACAAAGAGGAGAATGGAAAGGAGTATCCACGTACATATTCTTTGTTTATATTAGCATTACCTTAGTGGATCATACTTGATCTACTTGCTAACCTTTCGGTTGTATTAGTTGGCATGCGTTTGGACTGCCAATCATTAGCAACATGGCTAACTGTAATAATAAGCTACTGTACAAAGCATTACAAAAGCCTAAGAATATGCTTTTAAACAATGACAATAACATTTCAATAGCATGCTAAGGTCATATGAAAACACAAAGCTGGATAACAGCAGGTAGATGTTGTTGCTTACTGACTGAGAAGAAATAATTCCAGCTTGCTGCTTATTTTAAACCACATTAAATTCCAAACCCTCATCCATAACTGCTTAGTACAGGCAGCCTACTGCCTAGCGCTATCCACTAAGCACTTCTTTGCACAATGGCTGATGTACTTTGTCTTTGGAGTAAATCAAATCTGATCTAATGTCTGGAAAATTTCAGACTGGTGGCAGTAATAATTAAAGAGGGAAGCAATCTAAATTCTGAGTTTAGGTTTCATGATAATGTCTCATGTCGCTTAAAACAAACAAATCAAAAAAAAATCTTGAATGAAATTTAGCTCTATGCTGTATAGATACAGCACAGGACATAGACTTCAAATAGTTTTACACTATTTATCAGCTGATAACTTCCACTGTCTCTAGAATAAGCCATGAGCTGCAGAAATAACTGAACCTTTGAAAAAAACTGAGTTAAATTTTGATGTAACCCCAGTCTCTCCTCTTACCTCTGTGTGGTGAACCGAGTGTGAAGAGACCGGTATCCAGGGCATGGATGTATGAGTTGTTCTGCATCTCTATGGCAACTGTTCCTGTAATTTCTCCAAAGCTGCTTACAGACCACCAGCCACCTAGTGAGAAAAAAAAGGTCCATGTCAGAGATTAAATAATGCATGGCACTACTGTGAATTTAAGAGACATTAACAGTAGGGAAGAATATATTCCTTCAGTCATGAATGTAACACGAATGTTAATGTTTGAATGAGTTTAAATGAGTTTGATCAGACCCCTCTAATTTATTCGTCTTTAAATCTGAAACAGATATCATCTTAGCTGTTTGTATGCTCAAAGAACACTTACTGCTTAGTGGACAAAATGCTAATGTAAAATACAGAAGATATACATACCAACAATATCAAGCCTTTGCTCTTCATCTGTGGCTTTTCTTTTCTTATCTTTGTTTTTCTTCTTTTTCCTGTGACAGAAATATCAAGATGGAAAAGATCAGCTTCTTAATGAGCTCTAGTTAATAGACAAATTAATGTGGGTATATTTTACCCTGCCAGCTACAAAGTTATTACAATACATATATACATATTCCTATGTAAAGAAAATGTTCGTGTTAAGTAAATAGGCAGACTGCTTTGTTTTAGTATTTTATTATTTTTTTTCACACAAAAAAAATCAAAAATGTCTTCATTTGTACAGTAGCTAAATTTAATTACAAAACAGACCTTGCAATATCCAAGCATTTTCCTTGAAATGCAACTTCTATTCTCTTGGAATAATACTAAATAATATATACCAAATACTAAGCAATACCAAATAAATATTATAATTTATTATTCAATGTGGATAAAGAGTTTCAGGACTTCTGTTTCTCCATAAAAGTATTCAGCTCTAGTGAATTTTAACCCAAATTCAAAAAACGAGTTTGGTTTTACAAATGTAACAAAATACAAACAAGTCCAATGTTTCCGAATATTTCTGAGTGCGTCTTAGCTATAGCTTGGAGCTTTCATTCTATGAAGTTATTTATGTTCCTTATAATAAATATGATATTTTTTGCAGTGTCATGCTGCATAATGTGTTTTTTTTCTCTTTCTTTGTAGTTTTTTCTCTCTCACTTACACTTTCTTTAACATTGCTAACAGATTAGTGTATGTTACTGCAGTTTATTTATGCTTTAGGAAAGCCTTCAGGTTGGTGGTTTAAACACCACGCCATCTTTAAATCTTTCTGTTTATTTTGACTGGTAATTATTTCACTTGCAAAGCCCTCTTTTCAAAAACGTTCCTGTCCAACCTTAAAGATTGTAGATATGTTGGTTAACTACGGGCTAAGCGGTTAGTTTCTTCTTTGTAGCATTACTGTTAGCCTAGCCTAGCCTATTAATTAAAGCTAGCAGAGAAGAGAGCACATAATAAGCCCCGAAAAGTAGTTGAGGTGGCATCGGGTAATGCCACAAAGCAAAAGTAGCCCTTACCCTTTATTATGACCTTTCAAAACCAGTTTGGTAGATTTTACGTGTGCGTATTCCGCCATGTCTTTAGCTAATGTTAACAGGTAACACAACAAACAAACGCCGTTTCCCGTGCAGAAAAGTACGGTGGCTGCGAAGTAACATTCTGAACCTGACCGTTCAGCCCATACAGCTTGTAAATCTAAATGAACGAAATATTGCTACCTGCTACCGTAGTAAATATATACAACTAATCAAAAGTACAAGAATACTAATCATAGAAAAACAAATTAAATTAAGTACTCTGTAGAAAAAGATAGAGTGTGGTCAGAATATAATGTGCAATTAGTACAGCAAATAGCATACTGTTGTAATGGTATGACATTCAAAATTTTTGAAATTATATAAAATTGCATTATTTCAAATGAAATATTTTATTTTTATTCTGTGCTACATTTGCAAATATACAAATTAGTACAGAAGCATTTTGACAGATAATCACAGTTCAGTAATCAGTCAGGCTAAACTACTTTAGAAACATCATTAATAAAATCTCTCCCAGACTCACATCACACTAAATAAACTTTGCTCATTGTCATTTATTAGGTCATAAATATTTTTTTCTATATGCCATATAATTTTATATACACAGTCAGGATCTGAAAAAGTGGCATTTGTCTCTCCCTCTTTTTTTTTTTTTTTACACACACACACACACACACACACACACACACACACACTGTTAAACGGTCTCTGAGTCAAACCCATCAGACCCTTCTCACAAATTCATAAAAAGACACCAATCAGGGTAGGTGGAGGAGGCGTGGTTGACTGGGTTGGTGCTGCTGACCTCTGGCAGATGTCCTTATGTAACCGTGTATGCTAATGATGCCTCATTAGCAGGAATGACCATGACAGGTAGTAATAAATCATTTGTGGATACTGTCAAGAAGTAAAATAAATTACACAGTATCTGCCTAATGCAATAAAACTCAGCTGGTAGGAACTCTGTAAAAAAAAAAAGAGAGAGGAAATAACTACACGCAACTTCTGCAACCATCTTAACTCGCCATCAGTGCACAAAACTTGTTGACTGATGCAATAGTGAAATGGCTGTAATGCCTCAGTGAAACTCCTTGTGTTGCTGTGCTTGAGGAAAAGTTGATTTTGAGTGTGGAAGATTAATCTGTTTAGCAAAGTCCTGTAAGCTTGAGGGAAGTTGGAAAGTAGGGTTTTCAGAAATCATGAATCAACATTTTACCCAGAACTGAATCCCAGTTGTACTGCTTCTGTCATTTGTCAAATTCAGTAATACTCTGACAGCAATCCCTGCTGCTGATGGGATTAAACAGTCATAAGTTGTACTGAGAGAGCTGAGTGATTAAGCTTAGAGTCCTTAAAATGAAGTAAATAAGGACGATGTCAAATGAAATGGTAACACACTAAATGATACTTTAGGACCCGAGCATAAAAGTAACAATAACATCCAGTTGCAGCACGCTGCTGCAGCACAAATGTCCCACATATTAATACGTAAGAAGATACGTGGGTGTTATTTGGTTTTTTTTGGATAAAAAAAAATAAGTCACTATAAAGCTTGATAAGAGTTTAATATTAATAAAATCGTTTTGGTTGCCAGATTGAAGAACATTCTGGTGGTCATTTTTTTTAAAGATACATGAATTATCATGTTTTCCATATCAACAGACCATCAAGCTTTTAGTTAGGATTGTTTTTTAATATTTAGGGCAGAGATTTTGCTGAGATCTTATTTTTTGGTGAGTATTTGGATTGTCTTGTAGGGCAAGAACAAAAATGTGGTTATGAAAGAAGAGTCCCATGTTTCCTGACCCGGAAGCAGCGAGAGAGCCACTTCTGTAAGACTTTGAGTCATGGAGGGTAAGGTTTAGACTCTTGCCTGTGCATACACGCCAAACAGCTTTTCAGACCTTTTCTGGCCTTCTTGGAGTGTTTTGGTGAATTTCCTGGAAGGGGCTCTGCCTGAGGACTCCATAGCTCCTTGGAGGCTTCAGCACTCACATGTACATGTGAAAATCATCGTTATAATGTAGGATCAAATGAATCAGTCACAGTCATACAAGCTAAGACTGGTCCGCAACCATCTGGAAACCACCGATCATGAGCATTCCCCAACTAGTTGTGGGTGGCCACTGGAGGTTGATGGCAGTTGCTGGGAAAATGACTGTTCGTTTCCGAATCATGCAGGTTTGCAGGCCAGTCAGGAATCCCCTGGAAATCACCTGTTGCTGTTGAAAAAATGTATGTTCCCCAACCTGTTATCAAAAGTCTCCTTCTGATTGCTTTGACCACTAATGTATTGCTGGATACCCATAGCTTGCATGGAAGCGATGGACTTATCTATAAACACTGATCAGATACTCTGAGCTGTAATGAAACTATGAAAAGTGCAATGCAAACCAGAAATGGAGAAGTTTTACTACAGCTGAGCTAGTAGTTTGCAAATTCTTGTAAGCATTAAAAACTACAGCCAACCGTGACAATCTGTTAACAACCAAAGGAATCACAAGGTTTTTGGTTCAGCACTTACTTTGAAACTGAATTCATCCAGCAACAGTCATAAACCTCCATGAAACACTGTTAACAAGTCAGTGAATATATATATGACCAATGTGATGGTCATGAGGTCACATAAAAAAAGGTTATTTTGCTTCTTAGTTTTTGGTGGATGTTCAAAGGATTTCACTGAGTTGGCAAGACTTTTCATCTAGTGGGCAGTGTCCACCCTTGCCCAGCCATAGACACTTCCCTGCTTTAAAGCTTGTTTAAAGCAAAATCCATGTTCCAGTTCTGTAATTGCCTCTCAAGTATGGCTTTTAGCTGTTAGTGAAGAAGACTGGCATTTTAACTCTGAACAAGTGGAAGTCTAAGTGCTGTTGGTTTTACTTCAAAACATTTAATTGACTAAACATAAATTGGCTTATACCACAAAACAGTCACAGAAAATGTAGGATTGCGGTCACAGAGTAGCTGATTAAAGATTTTTTGCTGCAGACCACACTTGTTTGCAACCAAACTTTGTCCTAAAAAAGATCTAAATCAATATCATCAAAAGGCTTATTGGTCACCCATCTGTTGTCTGTATATTTATTGCTTCAGACATACATGACAATATCACGGCTTGGAAGTTGATGACATGCTTTGCTATCAACAAGACAAGATTGAAAATCCTCAAACTCCTGAATATATAAGATGATGCAACTAATTTAAAGATAATAAACTTTACAACAAACATCACAGTCTAAATCTTTGATGTTCATCTGGTGAAGGATGAGTTAATTCAGACACATTTCTGTGTCCTTATGTGTCTTTCGTGTCCTTGTTAATGTTCCTTTTGTCTAACAAGTCTGCTTGCTCCATTAGCTGCCTTTCAACTGTGAAAAGACACATTTATCATCCTTTGTATGCACTGTACAAAACTCCTAACACTGCTGACATGGACATTTACTTTTTATTTAAGGATACCTATTTTATTCTGTTAAGTTAATTAGTTAATTGTTTACCACTTTGATCTAAACAGAAAGTGGTAGTCGTCTCATGAAAATTTGCACGAATATGTTCACTATGAGAACCTGATTGCATGAATAGATTTTCACCCCAGTGATGCAGTTAATCTGAATACCTAATCAGTCAATCACTTGGCAGCAAATCAGTGTATTTAGGCATGTAGACATGGTCAGGATGACCTGCTGAAGTTCAAACTGAGCATCAAAATGGGGAAGAAAGGCGATTTAAGTAAACATGCCATAGTTGTTGGTGTCAGATGGTTTGAGTACTTCAGAAACTGCTGATCTGCTGATAATTTCTCACACTACCATCTCTAGGCTTTATGCAGAGTCATCTAAAAAAAAAAGAAAGGAAAAAATATCCTGTGAGCAGCAGTTCTCTGAGTTACTGTTCCCTACCCTGCTGGTAGGAAGGCAAAAGTAACTACTTGCTAACACCAAAGTATGCAGAAGCATCTCTGATCACGCAACACAGCAGCAGAAGACCACACCCTGTGCCACTCCTGTCAGCTAAGAACAGGCAATTAGGCTACAGTTCACATGGGCTAAACAACACTGGACAATAGAAGACAGGAAAAATGTTGCCTGGTCTGATGAGTCTTCATGTCTCCTGTGACATTTAGATGGCACGGTCATAATTTGGCATAACCAGCATGAAAACATGGATCCATCCAGCCTTGTATGAATGGTCCAGGCTGCTTGTGGTGTAATGGTGTAAGGGATATTTTCTGGGCACGCTTTGGGCCCCAACTGAGCATCATTTAAAACACCACAGACTACCTGAGTAATGATCATCCTTTAATAACCACAGTGAACCCATCCTCCGAGGAAAACACGCCAAGTTGCAAGGCTCAGAGGATCTCAAACTGGTGTCTTGAACATGATGAGTTCACTGTACTCAGGGCTGGATTAACCATTCTGGACACATCTGCAGGGGCTTACTACAGTTGGGGGCCCATCCATTAGTCTATTTAATTTAATTTAAACATTTTTGACAAATGAAAAAAGGTAAATCTATTTACTTTCACATTAATTATTTTTTAAGCACTCATTCAGTTGTGGGACTGTGAACAAGCACAACAGATGGAGTGGAGTGGTACTGGCAAGCACCACTGAAAGGAAGAAAAGGAGGAAATCGTCAGGGAGACGTAGAGACGGGGATGAGACAACAACGTGTGTGTATGTGTGTGTAGACTTAAATGAGATATATTATTATTCCTTTACAAAGGCTTTATTTTCCATTTCATATCTGACACTTTAAAGATTTTAGTGGAACAGTGCTGCCTTGACCACTTTTTTCAGTAAGTTAAAGTGCTCCATAAAAAGTCTCTATAAAACCATTCTGTTTACACATACTTGTATGAGATGTATGACTACTGAGAAAAGAAAAGCCTGACCATAAAAACAACCAAACCAAACATTTGTGCCCAGAGGTCTGTAAACCGATAATCCAGGCATGGTCTCCACAGTCACACATGTGCAGACATTTGCATCGTGTATGTGTAGCAGACAAATCTGCAGCAACTATGTGATGCTATCATGTCAATATGGACTAAAATCTCTGAGGAATGTTTTCAGCACCTTGTTGGAGGCCACGAAGAATGAATGCAGTTCTGAAGGCAAGGGGCTCCAAAGTAGTATTAGCAAGGTGTACCTAATACTAGGTTGGAGCCCATTGCCTTCAGAACTGCATTCATTCTTCGTGGCCTCCAACATATATCAATCATCTCCAGATGATGAATCCTAATTACAGCATCACAGATCCAATTTATATAAGTGAAGGATAATAATGAAATTTAAAGCCTTAAATATGCACTAAGACTGGTGAATAATGATATTGTGATTTTATCACATAACATAAACAGATGTACTGAACAAATTTTTACATTTGCTTTTTTTAAGGATTGCAGTCCAGATGTTTACCAAGCAGTACAGATGATGAATTAATTTGCTGTTTATGGTGATTTTCATCAGAAACATTTTCATTAATTACTCACATTTATTACCAATATACTTATATATAAAATAATCTTAATATGGGAAGAACTGGCACAAAATGTGCTTTAGATATTGTTGGTGCCCCCCCCACATTTTCTCAGCTAGTTACAAAGGCATATGTATAATGTGGACATCAGGCACCATTGCTTGGCATCACATATAAACAAGTGCCTTATTTCAATTCTTCTTCCACCTTTCCTCATTCTTCTCATGTATAACCTTTGCTCGGTTTCCCTTCTTTTCCACCTTTCAGCTGTTTTTCTCCCAAAACTTATGAAGTCACTCCCACCTTCCACCTCACCCCTGTCACTCCCTTCCCCTGATCCCCCTCCTCCCGTCCTACATCTGCCACATTTAATCCTCCAGCGGGGGATTCAGGTGATAGAAGGTTAAGTTGCTGACAGTGTGTAGTAGGTGTTTTCATAAGTGGCAGCGTGCTGTTACATCGCACTGTGGCCGCACTCTCACTCCGTCAATGTCACCGCTCCTTCACGACGCGTTTCCTCGGCGCGTGTTTGTGCAGACTGCCAGAGTTTATGATGTGGACGACATCTGAGGGAGAGAGACGGATGAGGATGTGTCAAGTGGCTCGGTGGCCCGAGGCTGCTTAGTTAAAAATGTTGTAATGGTGTAATTTTCTGAGAGTGACTCCAGGGAGGAGAGCGATGTGTGCTGGACAGGGGGAGAATTTAAACGTATGGCCTCTTTAAGCCATTTAATGCATGCTTATTGTGACTCTATATTTCACTGAAATTGATGACAGCATTTTGGTAGGATGCGAAAAAGGACAAAGGTCGATATCAGACTGTAATTAATGACAGTTTTTAAACCGCATACATCATCCCTTTACAGCAGTTTTTAATAAAATATCAATACAGCCAGGCTTTACTTGACTAAAATTACCTGTCACGTGGTAATTATGGGATGGAATGCCGTGTCTCAAGTTGTGATTGAACACAGAGTGAGAAGGAAATTGGCCTAACATGCATATTTATTCTTGTATTACCAAATGAAGGATGCAAAAAAACCCATTTATCAACAAAAGACACACAATTAAAAAGATTAACTCACAAAGTGGAGGGAAGGCTATTTATCCTCACATGAATTCAGCGCCTGCCTTAATACTTTTCATGCTGGACTGGCCTGTGGTATTACTTGACTTCATGGGGCTTTGGGTCTGGAAATTGACTACAGTCATTTAGAGGTCTTATGGCAATTTCGCTGGAGGTTATGGAAGAGAGGAGTTCAGCGAATGGATAAACACCTGTGACATTTCCTTTCAGCAGAATGTTCAAGGTAACTGTTTCCACACTGGGTATTTTTTTCTGTTTTGCTCCTCTATTGCTAGATTTTTAACGCCTCCTCCGAGTGGAAATCCGTCTATGTTATGCCGTTTCGTTGCTTTAATCCTCAATACACACATTTGCTTTTGACGGGACTTAATTTAGCATGTAGGGGCTTCGGGACGTGATTAAATCACAGTACGCTTAAACAGCGCCAAAAGCGGCTTTGAATGTCAATTTTGTCAACATAAATGTACTCTAAACACGATGCCGAATATTAAATTATGCAGAGTTTGATCTTTGGGAAGACAAAAGTCTGTAAGACATAAACAATCCTGTTATCAGTGACCTCTTTCAAACATATGCTGCTCTTCAAGGTTATAGAGGGGGAAAAAAGAGATAGGTGCTGAAATTTTTACAGCCTCTTGGCCTTGAGAATTGCTTTCAGTGTTCTTAAAAAAAAAAGAAAAAAAAAAAAAGAATGCTCTGACGTCCATCTAATGATAAACTTCCAGAAAAAGCCACAGAAAATAAACTTCTTGGTTTAATGTTTTTCTTTCTTTCCAGAAACACTGCAGAACTGTTCAATGACAGCTCCTTTTTTTGTTGCTCTGAATGGTTAGCTGTCCATGGCCCTGCTCTACTGGCTCACGCCTTCTTATTCTTGCTTCACAGCACCACATATCCATGTTTCACTCCTTCTGTCACCATCACCGCTGCCACCTCCCCTCCCCAGCTTTCCCCGCTCTGTGCTCACCGTCTACACATCCTTTCAACCTCATCTTCACACACCTTGAGATTGCCTTCCATCAGCTGTGAATGTTAAAAGAGACTAATTTATGACCTAACCCGGGTCCCTCTGCAGCAGCGCCGAGGAAAGGCAGTCGGTCCGGGCTGCAAGAATGACTCATCTGCTCTCGTTGTTCTGCGTGCTGTCACTAGGTGGCAGCATACACACATGCACCCAGCACCTCTCTCTCTCTCTCACACACACACACACACACACACACACACACACACACACACACACACACACACACACACACACACACACACACACACACACCACTGTTTGCCTCATTTGACAATGAGAATTTCAGGCAGCATCCCATAATGAATCAAAATGAGATAGTTTTGAGTAATATATATATGTATGATTGGGGTGAATAGAAAAGGCATTGTTTAAGGCACACCCCACAAAGTATGTTGAGCTTTCAGCTAAAAATCAGTTATCAAGAATTAGTCTAAGAACAATTCATTTGCAGAGGGTGTAAAGAATAAAAAAAAAGCAAAAGGATAGTGCTCATTAAAGTATACTATCGCTTTCTGGAGTTTTGGGGAGTTTAGCGCACAAGAATACAGCTGCATGATAGCAAATAAATTGCCTTATTTACACTCGCCACGGGTGGTATATTCTCTCCGCCTAATTATTCCACTGCTCTTAATAAACTAATTGCCCCCCACCCCTCTGCTATGAAATAAACTGTGCCAAAGGTTTTTGGAGCACTTGAACAGAACGTGAATGCTGTTTCATGTCACACATTTCACCTCCAGCCTGGTGCTCTCCTCAGTCACATTTGCCACATTACTCACTGAGAGGCTTTTTGACTCGAAGCTGCACAACCACAGAGTGTGGCTGCATAATTCACAGTCTTGTGTATTTTTAAACTCATCCTTACATTCATAATGCAGAGAAATTTGAATCATGTGACAGTGACACGCTGTTAATCTTTTAGCGTCTGTATCGTGTCTGTGTAGGCGTCGAACCACTGCTAGTTAACGAATACATGGGACGCAGTCTCTCTCTCTCACACACACACACACACACACACACACACACACACACACACACACACACACACACACACACACACACACACACACACACACACACACACACACACACACACACACACACACACACACACACACACACACACACACACACACACACACGTTATGGTTCCATGCAGTTCAAACGAAAAGAACACTGGCTTACATTCATGGAGACTTACTCCAATCCTAACCATGACTACTACTTTCCTAATACCCAGATTGGTCTACAGTAATATGTCTCATCATACAATACACGCGCGCACTCACGCAGTCTCGGGCAAATCAAACCGACTACATCTTTACAAAGTCAGATTTGTAAACCTCTGTTCGTTTCTTTCTAAATCTCTACAAGCACAGATGGCCTTGCTCCCTCTCTCGTCTTTCTAACCGAAAGGACTTACTCGATTTGACATCACCTGCTACTAGCTGGCACGTATCCGTTCACCAGCTTTGAATCTGGTCCACCACCCCCCAAACAGGCCAGTGCAGAGGAAATGTGATTTTCATCATCCCGCGCAATTAGCGAGATTTAAAGACGTTTTGTGTCACTGATTGAAAACACCTTCCATTGTTGCTGTAAACAGCGCACAGCGGAGTGAAATCAGGTCGGACATGAATCACCGGCTGGATCTGAACCAGGTTTGAACCCGCCGTCTCACAAGCATATGGTAATCAGGCAGTAATGAACTGTTGTCTGCGGTATGCGCTGCGAGGTATTCATCCTAACATATTGTAACCGGTCTGTTCGTACCGTGGTGGCATTTGTACTTCACAACACACGTGCACACGCACGTCTGCCCCGCTCTCTGGGCAGTGAATTATAATTGTAACAAATCGAGCTGAATCGCGCAGGAAAGGGCAGGGTTGCGGTGTCAGCTTGCATCACTCTTTTGAAATGTCACCATTCGTGAGTAAATTTGTCTCAGAGTCACCGCGGAACTTCTTGTAAGTCTCGTAGCCTCGCAGTAATATTTTAAACTCACGTGATTTATTTAAACACTCGCGGCGTGTCTGAGGGAAAATCATAAGCAGTGTAAATACAGTTTTGATTTAGAGATGTTAATTTGGTAACCGTTTCCCGACATAACAGTGTCCCCTGGAGCACGGATGAGGGATTTATGGCCATCACTGGAGTTGAATGACTCGCAGCAGAACATTCACATATTTAAAGAAGCTGAAAATAAGACTTGAAACCAAAACAAAAAGTGAATATCATATTTATCATTTTAAGTGCAGCTGTGAGAACAACTGTGTATTTATTGTTATGATTATTTATTTAATTATTGTTAGAGAAACCAGTGTGATCTAATGCCAGGCAAAACAACTATAGCTGAGGGAAGCTCATGGTTAGGAGACAGGATGTAAATATCAGCCTGTAATGTAAGCACTTTCTTTTACCACCCATTATTTCACAATGCCTTTAGTTTTCCCTTAGAGTGTGTGAATGCCACACTGCATCCTGCATTGTCGCTGAATATTACCAGTGAAAGTGAGTTGCTGATGCAAATTAGCTGCATAATAACACATTGTCATGAGAGGAATTCAAGCCGCCATTAAAAGGGAATACGAGAGCATTCATTCAGAGACACCTATTTCCGAACTGTGCACATTCAGAAATGTCAGAACAGGTGAAGCTGGCGGTGGTTTGCATCTTACTCATTCCCCGCAGTTTCCTTTTAATGCATTATATCAGTCACATAAGTGCCTTTTATAGAAGGAATTTGTGCTATATAAATGAACTTGCAAGCCTCTCCTTACTTTAGAGACTCGGTCTTTAATCATGAATTAAGCTCGAAGCGTTCTTTGGTTAAATCAAGGCTCCTGCGTGTTTGTTAAAGAGGACTGAAGTATTGGGCAATGTGATGTTGATCCCTGCAATCAAACCCACTGCTGTTAGAAAATAATCAGCTACACTGACACAGTTCAAGTGGAAAATCAATGTGAAATTCCTTGCTGATTTCTTGAACTTATTAACCACGACTCTGTGTGCCAGCCGATGAGTGCTCACCGTGATAAAGACTCAAATCACTGCAAGAATGAAATATTACTTTTTGTTTTGGGTGCTTCTCCAGTACAGCAGTATTTTGAAAATCGTGATGCATGCTTTCCTGTGTGCTTTCTGCTGCAGTTTGCTTAGCTCTGTGCTACAGTATGGCTCAATAAAGAGCTGACATACTGATACTGTATTGGCAACCAGTCTTTTTCTTGTTGCCCCATCTTAATACCATAGAAATTGTGTTAGGATTATGCATAAAAGCGCTTTTTAGACACAGATTTGCATGTTTGGATTAGTAAAGCCTTGTAATGGAGGCTTGCAGAAAGCTACCATCTTGTTCTGACACATATTGAAACAGTGCGTGGCTGCTTTTCCTTTTAACTACCAGACGTATTCATCTGTCCGTCTGCCAACTCAGATAATTTCTGAGGAGAATTTTGTTCAGTTGCTTATAAACACAGGAAGGCGAGGGAAGAGTCTCCCATTTTTAATTATCAACCTCGGTAACCAATCTCCTTGCCTCTACAATATCTTTTGAACAACCACTACATCAAATGGGCTCATTTGCATTTGAGGCGTTGAGAAAATTGAGCGAGCGATGCATGATATTCTGTATGTACGCACCGTTTAGCGACACCCAACCAGATTTCAATACACTGCAAACACAAAATCTACACAAATATATGGAAGAAAATACAAATCGCGTTGATTATCTCGTGTGTTAAAACCAGCTTGCCACAGACTTGACAGAGGAAAGACAGGTTTCCTGTTAGGATTAAGTGTTACATTTAAACAGCCTTTTTTTTAAGCCACTGGAAGGCACAGCTGTGAAAGTCACAGATCCCAGCGACACCAAATGGAAAGTTCCAGGATTTCTCATCGCTGCATCTTCTTTCCCTCAATCCATCTCACTTATATTTAGCCGAGATAATGTGATGTGTCTTTAACCATAACTCATGCCTGAATCCAGCCGCTAAGGCACAAATTATATCTACAATAGATATAACCAAAAGTTAATGATGTATGAGAATATCAGCCAGGCTTGTGTTTATTGCAGTTAGTGAAAGAAGCCTTTCTGCTTTTGACATCAGTGCATATTGCCTGCTGACAAAGCCGTAATGTGCCTGTTTTAATATTATCTGTCAGAAAATAATTAAAAATAAAACAAGGCAACTATCCGCTTAGCAGAGATTTTTATAACATATACTGCACATTTTATATCCATGTATCATGAGTCAAATGACCAAGGCTGACATCTGATGCAACTGCAGGTAACATAAGCTGCAGGTGCTGAACTGTGAACCTGAAACAGTGGTAGCAGGTATGAAGATTTGGCCGCTCATTAAAAAAATGAGAGGTTACATCTGGAAAGAATGTTTTGCGTTCTGTTGGCAGATACACCAACTGACTCTTTTTGGACACTTGGCACAATGTGCACATACTCTCTCATGATACTGTTGTTATGGTGTGTATACTATTCACACTTCTGGCATGCAGTGAGTAATATTAACATTCATTTGTACATGGCTCACTGTCCACTTCAGAAATCTTTCACATTTCTTCCGCTTCTTAGCTCTCTCTCAGTGTTTTTTTTGTTTTTGTCTCCACTTACTGAAGGACAGCACAACTCCACAATGCCGCACTTCCCTCATCAGCTGTTTGCCTGCCTTGTCTGTGTGGTACAGTTAGATAAAGACTGTACATATGGCTTGTTTGTTGCTGCTTCCAGGCCATGTTCTTCTCTCTAAGAAGAACATGGCAGCCTGGGTTAGGTTTGCAAAGAACAAGAACACAACAAGGGAAAAGACTTCTGGAACAATGTCTTTTAGACAGACAGGACTAAAGTGGGGATGTGTGGTCATAATAAACAATGTTATAGGCATACCAATTATTAAGCACGGTGGTGGATGGGTGATGACAGTGACCAGACCTGGGCACCTTGCAGTCATTGAGTTGACCATGAAACCTCTGAATATTAAAGTATTTTCGAGTCAAATGTGAGGCCGTGTGTCTGACAGCCAAAGGTTGGTCAAAACTGATTCATGCAAGAGGACAATGATCCCAAGCACAGGAGCGATGGAACCTTAACCCTCTCGAGGCAGGCATTGCCGATTTGCAACAGTTAAAAACTAACAACCTGATTACCCCACATACATATTTTATGAGTTTTTTTTACTCAGAAGTACCACTGCAGGACTTGGTTGTGCATTAGCAACAAAAACTTAATTTGAGCCTGAGAGGGTTAAGAGAGCTGTGTGTAAACAAATGGATGCAAACCTCAGTGAACGGAAGCAGCGCTGTAAAAACGAGTGGGTCAAAATTGCTCCACAACAAGAAATGTATTAGTGTTTTTATAAGGCACTCATTCAGTGGAATGATGAGGTATACCTAGTTACTCACAGGTTTGCATAGAGGCCTATGAAAACCTGTATATCCACAAGACTGAACAAAAACAGAGTCACACAAACCAAAACAAAAAGCTGTAAGCATCTAAAGCGACACATGGAGTTAAGCTGAACTTTACTGTCTGGTCACAGTTTCCTGCAGTCTAATTTTTAATATTGATTTATTGTTAAAAAAGACATTAATAATCTAAATTGCAGCTTTAACTTATAGGATATATTCCCACACCGGGGTAAAAGTGTGAGATAGATAAGATGTTCTCCACGGGGCAACTGTGCTAAAGTCCCTCTGATGCTGGTCAAGACACTAAATAATAGAGTGACTAATCACTTTAAGACACCACATATTGATGTCTTCATTTTAATAAATGTAAATAATAAATTATATATGTCAAAGATGACAGGATGGGTTGGTGTAGCGTTTGTAGTTGTCAAAAACACAACTCCATTCCTCCGTGCCCGTCAAAAAATTTTCATAGAAAAATGACCCAGAGGTGTTGTTTCCAGCCTGGAGAGAGACTTGCAAATTCAAATGTAGTTTGGATGTGTGATTCCTACTGTGGTTCAGAGCATCTCTGTGGGTGCCAGACACAGCACATTTGTATTCCTCTCAGCAAAACAAATGCAGTGATGGCTGTGGGAATTTTGGTGCCGTGTGTAACCTCGGAAAACATGAATAATGCGTCTACCGCCTTTATGAGAAGAGACGAAACAACCAGAAGCTTTATGATCGTAAACGATATTCAAATAGAAATAATAATGAATATTTTAATGAGCATTAAAAGTACACACTGATATACGGGAACACATACATACACAATTATTTCAGCACGAATCCCCTGCTATTTCATGCTATTACAAAATCTAAATACCACGAGTTTCTTCATTCAGCCAATAAACAGATACATATTAAAAAGCCAACAGAGTGAATAAAATGAGCTCTGAGAGTTTCCCTCGGAACAATTAACCTTCCCGACAGGTGGTGTGATATTACCGTATGAGCTATAGTCGCTTTGCTAACATTCACAACAATGGCAGAACATCTAAGCATGTGCACATTAGATGAGTAGTGGGGAGCAATAACAGGTTGACAGAAAGCAGAGGTGCTCACAGCCATATGGTTCCGTTTACACGAATCCCCTCAGCAGCGTGATGTCATTATACAGCAGCATCACGGAGGAAGCAGGTTCACTCTGAAAGAGTCGTGCCTGAACCTCTATTCATTGATTCTTGAAGAGCGTTTGCAGTATTGGCAGGTAAGACAAATCCAAGCCAAATTAGTTTATCAACTCATTGATGGTTTAGGAGAGAAACCAAACCACACACATACATACACGCAGAAGCTGAACACATCCATCAGAAACCCATCACTTCGACCTGGACTTCTCCCCTGGCAGCAGCACCCTGGGTTATTTAGACAAACCAATATAAGCCTCCATACATACACATTCATGAATATTCTGGTCAGGTCCGAAGCAGTGGACGGTCAGGACCTTGTTCAGAGGACACCCAGGAGGCCACAGAGGAGCCAATCAAGTCTTAGCGTGAGGGTCACCGGTGATTATGATGCAGGGGCATAGTTCTCATTACAATCCACTAAGGCGAGACAGCATGACACGGGCCACAGCTTGGTTACTCATTCCTTACAGTTTCCTGCTCTTTATGCCTTGAAGCCTGGTTTGAAAAGAAAAAATATCACAATGTAGGAAAGTGTAGCCAAGTAGGCATTAAAATGAAATGGGTCACGTCTGGGAACAATTTCTTTTCTTTTTTTCCCTGCATAAGTGATTTCAAAGCACATCCTTTAACTCTATCAGAACTAAACACCAGTGAGGAGTCACAAATGAATCTATCAATCCAGTTTTGTAAACATTTTTTAAGTATAGATAGTGATTCAACAAGTTAGGAGCTGTTTACAGTCTTTCTTTTTTTAACGGAGTAAACACAAATAACCATTTGTATGATTTTATGCATATTATGGCAAATAAAAAAGAAAGATAAAATACAAATTAAGAAGTGGTGATTTGAACTTTGGACAGAGTCAGGTTCCCCCCCCCCCCCCAGTTTCTCCAGCAAGCAGCAAACTCCTGGGAAGAAGAATGAAGCTTAAATGGCAAAAAACTGCAGTTCCTCAAATGTCTACCTGAGGCTGGCTCCAAAAGTGAGTGAATCCCCAAAGACCCAGTGTTAAAATGCCCACCTATACAGAAAAAAATAAATGACACATAATAATAACTGGCACTTTCCCTGCTGGGACTGCTGTAGAGGGAGAAATGTATTTTTATAAGTACCAATTCCTATTGTATTAATGCTTAAATGTACCAATTATTATGTATGGGTGGTTTTACAGAGAGCTGGCTGATAGAGCTGTCTGAGTAATATTTCTGCTCATTCGAGTCACTAAACTGCATCTTTTCAACTATGTTTGTGGCATTGGTGCTTTTTGAAAGTTGTTTTTTTAAAAAACATGGTTCACTGTGTCATTAATGCTGACAACCTAATCAGGAAGATGCTGTATTTGAATGTTTCTAAGCATTGCTTAGCAGATATCTGTGCCCAGCCGGCTAACCAAAGTCACTGGCACTGGCTGAAAATTCGAACCTGCCAACCCAGTTTGGCTACTTTTTAGGATAGCCCAGCCATAACGCTAAACAGTTAAAACGACCACACATGACCCTGCAATGACACCATGATTGTTCAACACCCAAAATGGCAAATAAGTTAACCTCAGTTGGTTAGCAATCATGTGTCTGCAAAACTTCAATATATATCCACATATTGTCCATCATGATGTTGCAATTACACATGCAAACAGTGGAGATTCACATTCGACACTGGATTTGTTCCAGTGCTCGTGTGGTATGAGTAGGATGGTGTCCACCTTGCATCGAGCTCGTAATGAAGCTGAACAGTTGGGAAACAGTGCGCATGTATTGTACAACTATATCTTGATGAGGAAAAAAAAACACGTTTTTTGTCTTTTTGTCCAGACTTTTTGAAGAGTTTTTATTCAGCATGATTTATGTTACTGTGAAGTTTTCATCTGTTAGTGACCATGAAAATTAAAATTATGCCTCCATCTCCATTATTTAGATAGTGGCTCCAAAATAATCTGGTCTTGTTTCAAGATAGCTGCTAATTTTGTTACAAGACTTGCTGCTAGACGGGCTTTAGCTACATTTGTCTCTTACACACAATCAGTGATTTTTTTTTTTTTTTTCAAATTTTCATCCTAAGCTAAGTTATTCCTTGCTGTAACCTTCAAAACAAAAGTGGTATTATTATCTGCTATTTTAGATGTGTGACAATCATGACAACAATGTAGAATTAATAAAATCCCAGTCACATAGAGACTGGTTCTAGACCATCATGCTAAAGCCCCAATCATGCAGACCTAGAGACTGATAGTTCTTTTGCTCATTGACTGTCATCATTGCTGAGCGATGCAATCTGGTCACTGCTGAACATTTGCTGTCTACCTGTTTTACTTTGCTTCTACTTTCTTTTTTTTTGGTATGTCTAAATAACTGAATAATTTTTGACATTTATCATAACAAAATATTCTGTTCAACTGTCAAAATAAACACCAACTAAACCATTAACAAGCATTAGATCAATGCCAGCACAGTCGATACATTTATCAGCGAATTTTCAAAGTACATATTATCAGTTCTGTCATCATGTGATAAAAAGCTGGAAAATTTCTCACATTACTGATCATATTGCTCCCGTTAGAACTATAAATGCACGTTCCATGTAAAGCTTCCTGGAGAAAAACAGTGACAAGGTAAAGATGTACAAATAATTAGTCACACACTTGAGAAAAGACAAAATAGTTTTGAAATCTATAAAAACACACTTAATTTCTATAATAATGAAATAGCCATACAATCCTACATCTCTCTAACTGATTAACAGTAATCAGTCTAATAATGGTTTTCTATTTTTACCCATTGATAAACTACTTAATCCCTCCAAAACTGTACCAAATGAATTTCTTTAAAGAAAAAAAAACATGTAATGAAATTGCATTTCTCTTCCAGAAAAGAGTTTGTGATTAGCTAGATAAATTACAAAAAAACATATTTTCTCCAATACTACAATCTTATCAAATGACTGCCATGACCTCAGTGTAAGCCTTCTCAGCTGTGAATTCTGAAGACTTTATTCATCATATAAAGAGTAGGTTCAATATCACCTGATCCACCCTTAACTATAAGCTTTATTAAAAATTAAAGTTTTAAGTCTTAAAACTTTCCAAGTAAATCACTCTCTGTATTGAACTGGGAGCCTATAATTACCTTTTAAATCATTTTATTAGTTCATAAAGCTCTCAGTGGTTTGGCCCTTCAGTGCATTACTGATCGGCTCAGTATCTATAACCCAACTAGAACTCTCAAGTCATCAGATGCAGCTCTTTTAACTGTCTCCAGAATTAGGTCTAAAGTGTGCTGAGGGTGCTTTCAGTTACTGCGGTCCTGTTTTTTGGTACAAGCTGCCTGCTGACCTGAGATCAATTACATATGTGCAGAAATCTAAAAAAACTCAAAACTGTTTTATTCTCACAGAAATACACAGACATGTGTATGTTAACTTGTGTGTCTGTGTGTTCTACCTCTTTGTATTGTTTTTTGCTGTATTCATTATAAAGTCATTGTAAAATAATTTATTTATTTCTGTGTTAGGCACATTGAGTTTGAGTATAATGAATTGTGCTGTATGAATAAAATTGCCACAGAGATTGGTGTGTGACCCCCTGGTATTGCTAGGAAAAAAATTTACATTTCCCAAGCGGTTGGATAAAACCTCCTTGTGATTGTTTGGGTTGCTAGCATGCATCAGTCATTCATAGCTTACATGGAGGTCACTGACTTGTCTGCAAGGTGCTCTCATAAAGCGCCAGGTACTCTCGGAGCTTTAGTGAAACTGTGAAAAGCATGAAACAAAGCAGAAATAGAAACTGTTTGCCTTCAGTGTAAAAGGTGTTCCTTATAGTAGTTGCCTGCTGAGGCATAGTTTTAATTTGGAAGGTGAACCTTCTTCACTTCCAGTTTACTCAAACCTCTTCAAGTGTCAAGTAGTAGTTAGCATTTGCAAACATGAACAACTACAGGCAACAGGGATGTTTCATGTTTTACTGCCTTTACTTAAATCACATCCTGATTTTTAAACTATCTCGGACTTTGTCTCAGACAGCAGACACATATATTTTAGTCAGAACATTTATCGTTTGTCGGCACCTCTCTCATCCATTACCAAGTGCAAAATAGCTCATTTATCATTTGTGAATGAATTAGCAACCAGGCTCCAGATGTCCTCTGCCTCTTCATGTCTTGTCTTGACTCCCACCTGTCTCTCTTGAACCTTCTCAGTATGCTAGCGGTGCTGCACTGACTGGCAAGGCATTAGACGTACACAGATGAAGGATGGGAGAAGGAAGAAAGAAGACAACGGGACGGTGACTGTGTAAGTAAGGAGAGAAGACAGAGATTAAGTATAAAAGTGTTAGTAGTAAAGCATTCAAGAGAGATGGCTGAGGACAGACGGAGCTGAGAGTCCGAGGGAGGAGAAGAAAAGAAAGTTTTACATAAGTAAGTGAATGAATAAGAGCATGTGCACTCAAGTGTGCATGAAATATCTCCCCTGTTCTCTCCATTGTTTGGTATTATCCTTCAAAGAGCCAGTTAGACTTCCAGCCAGTCTTTTATCAACACAAGGCTGGACTGCACCTTTCTCTTGAAGAACCAAAGTTAGGTCAAAAGTAACTGCGACCGCGTCCACTCAAGAAGCTAAAAATCAAACCAGTACAATGCAATGAATCTGAGCCCTAACCTACTGAAAATAATCCTTACAAATAAATATGCATGTATCTTCATTATTTAACTTTAAATTCTTTTTTTCTTTTCTTTTTTTTTGTAAAGGATTTGTTTCAGTATTGATACATTTCTGGCCACGACAAAGCTATCCATCTTTCTGGGTAAGATGATGGTACTCAGGGGCTAATTGTTATACACGTAGGTTCAGAAGTTTTTGGACAACAATGCAATCTTTCTAACTGCCTCTATACACAGTGGATTTTAAAACAAACAGCAAGTCCAAACCCTTAGATTTAATTTAAGGGGTTTAAAAAAGGTATTACAGAATACTGCAAGAATAGCTTTTAATATCCATCCATCCATCTTCTACTTATCTGGGACCAGGTCGCAGGGGAAGCAGCCTAAGCAGAGAAACCCAGACCTCCCTCTCCCTAGCCACCTCTTCCAGTTTATCCAAGGGAACACCGAGGCATTCCCAGGCTAGCCAAGAGATAATCTCCCCAGAGTGTCCTGGGCCTACTCCTAGGCCTTTGCCTGGCAGGACTTAACTCGAACACCTTGCTCGAGGAGACATCGAGGAGAAGTGCTAGTCAGACAGGCAAACCACCTCAACTGTCTCCCTTCATTGTGGAGGATTAGTGGGTCTATTGTGAGCCTCTTTTGGATAGCTGAACTCCTCACCCTATCTCTAAGGGAGAGCCCAGCTACCCTTTAGAGAAAGCTCATTTCTGATGCTTGTATCCACCATCTCGTTCCTTTGGTCACTGCCAAAACTTGGGTAGTGACCAAAAGACCAAGTATCGAGGAAAGATTGACAGCTTTCCTAGATACTTGGACTCCTCCTCTTGAGGCAGCAACTTGTCCCTGACCTGGAGTGGCCACTCCACCCTTTTCTGCCTGAGGACCACAACCTCAGACTTGGAGGTGGTAATTCTCATACCTGGTCCTTCAAACTGCAACCTGCTCCAGTGTGAGCTGGAGGCCACCACCTGATGAAGAAAACAGGACCACCTCATCTGCAAAAAGCAGAGATACGATTCTGATTTCACCAAGGTGGAAGCCTTCAACTATTTGGCTACACCTACGGCCCCACTATGGCCACAGCTGAAGTCAGCAGTGCCCCCCACACACAATGCACTGTGTGTGGGGGGCACACACAGTGTATGCCCCTACAATAATACTGCCTCTGCCATGTTTGACAGATAATACAGTATGCTGAACTTGCACTCATTTCTTTTAAGAATCTACCAGATTGTTGATTTGGCCTCTCCAAAAGTTTTTTTTATCTATCTCTTTCATCGATTTATTTTGGTTTCTCAGCCTTCACTTCCACTGACATCTCTTAAGGCCCCATTTCACACTTTTGTCTGCTTAATTTGTTATGGAATAATTAAGGAAGTGGCCTCACCTAGATAACAAATTATCGGTTGATTATTTTTTGAAAATTGGGATACTTTTGTTAAACCCCTTGAATTAAAATGAGAAGTCTGCACTTTAATCACATCTTGATTGCTTGATTTTAAAATCCAAAGAACTTGGGTAGAGGCAAAATTACAAAAAAGTGTAACTTTCCTCACCACAAAACCAAAACACCAAATCGGGACTTAAAAAGGACAAAATCTCTATTTCGGTATCACCTCAGTGATTGCTTTCACATGAATGCTGTTGACCTTTTAATAAAAAGTAATGACAAGTGTAACTTTGTCAGGATAGGAAACCATGAAATATTAAAGGTTGTGTGTAAACATTAAAATGTGAAAACTTTCAGCTGAAAATATTTTTAACTTTTCATCTGAAGCACAAGGGGAAAAAAACCCATATAACTATCTGAGGCACTTGGTTGAGTGTAAGGCCAGGATGGAGAGTATGAACTAGTAAACAACACAAAGCGAGACTGTTTGAATGTATCATTCCTTTAGGCAAACGCTGAAGTTGTGTTAAATTACCTCCTCCTACAGAAACACACTTGAACACACTCCACAGTCAGAGAGAAAACTATGTGTTGCAGGTGTAACCATTAGGGAGCAACACTAACTGAACAAGCACTTCATTTTGAGTGTTCCCAGGGGACCGAATAAGTCTGGCATTGTTAAGAGATGCAGCATAATTGATGACTGCTAACAGTTTGCCATGGTGTTCTGTGATGTGACTGTACCTGTATCAAAATGCTATGACAGTCGACTCCCTGTAGAGAAAGGCCACTCAGTATTTCTGTCAACAAAACAAAACCTCACTTTGTTATTTTCCTTCCCTGCTGGCTGAATTTACCAAAGAAAACATTCCCTTGTCTGTGTTTTCTTTTTTCTCTGATACCTATTCTCTAGACAGAATAGAAAATGCCAGTGGGGGAATATCGAGCCTGATAACAGACTATGACAGTGCTGCCTTAGCGAGGTGTGAGTGACAGTAGAGAGGAGGCGAGTGTGTAGGAGGTAGATTTAATCATGCTGTGAATCTGGTATGCAGAACAATCGTACAGAAACGGAGTGAATAATTCTAAGTCTTTGATGGGGCCAAATCATCTCAAAACCTTTGCTCTGCAGGTTTTGCAGAGATGCTAAAGAGGGCCAGACCTAAAGGAGAGAGACAACGCATAATCGCTGAGTGTGGGAGAAGCAAGGGCAAGGAGGTGATGAAGAGGAGCACTGCTTGTAGTGGCATACACGTGGGATTGAGTTTATGTCCGTCTTTTGTACTTTTTCATAATTTGATATGTTAATATAGGCTAACAGGCCCCGTGCACCCAAAGAATTAGCCAGTCTCTCAGAGCTTTTCAGAAAGTGTGAAAATAACTGGATGACACATAAAAAAAGCATCCATCATGGCTCATTATTTGATCACTCAGTCCATCTGCTCATGCCCTGTAGACAGCTGACTGATATAATTAATAGTCATTAAGTCCATCCACAGAAAATGACTGAGAGGATGAGGCACAAAGAAATGCCGATTTTATTCTAGTACAAAGCAGATAAGTGTACCCGCCCCTGTAAATGTTATTTGCTTAAACCATTTATTCTTGGCAGAGGTCTTTCTGCAGGGAAAAAAAGAAGTTGTCCCTCTTGGGTTTTTACCTTGAGGGAAGAATTCGCAACTAGCATCACCAATGCCAGATCACTAACTGAACAACTTTGGGCAAGTGCTAAAAAGCTCCAAATCCGCAGAGGCCATGCTGTGGGAATGAAGGAATATTTTTGTAATTTTGTATTTTTTTCAAAGAGTCCCTTGGAGAGTTTTGTTTTTCTCAGTCAACGTGTAGCTATCCCATCCAACGTCTTTTCTTTTGACAGGCTTGTGTAACGTTATTTGAAACAGAGACCAAAGGTAAAAAAAATAAAATGTAAAAAAGATAAATAAAAATCTATCTATCTATCTATGCCTTCTTGTAATCAATCCAGGCAGTGCACAGGTTGGTCAGCCTAGTCTTGCAGTCTCGGCTGACTGCTCAGCCTACCAGTAGCTGGTGTTTTGTGCCTCTGGTATTCTTGCCCATCCCTTTCTGTGCCCCGCTCATGTATTGACCCATGTGCCTGTTCATCTTAGCCCCTATGATGCATCACAGGAGCTTCCACGTGGTGCTGAGGCAGGTTATTGGTTGGTAGTTGGACGGGACCGGTCCCTTCTGGGGGTCCTTGAGGATCAGGACTGTCCGGCCTTCGGCTTCGGTTAGCCATTCCGGGTGTCTCTCGTCAACTAGCAGCTGGTTCATTTGTGCTGTCAGGCGCTCGTGGAGTACAGTCAGCTTCTTCAGCCAGTAAGCATGAACCATGTCAGGGCCTGGTGCTGTCCAACTCTTCATACTGGAGACCCTTTCTTGGATGTCTGCCACTGTGATGGTTACTGGATATCTCTCTCTCTCTCTCTCTCTATATATATATATAGATATATCTATATCTCACTCTCTCTCTCTCTCTCTGTGTGTATACAGACTGTCTATTGCAAAAATCTGTCAGTTTACAACCTGAAGTGATAGTACATAAAGTATTATGTAAGCTCTCAATTTTATACTTAATTTCATAGAAAATTCTGCGTTTTCTTTTAATTTTGCTGTCATATGACATGAACAAAAGACAACCCACATTACCTTACCTAATGGAGGTGAGAATGAGCAACATTACAGGTTTAGGAAAGTCTTGACTTTATTACTCCACCTGGCAAAACCGGGGGAGATAAACAAGCTGGAAGCAATGGGTACAGATTCTCATCCCTCATCACACACAATTGGAACAAAGCTACTTCGGGCTAATCCCCTGTTCACAAAGGGATAGTAGGATAGTAGAGGTGGGCGGATTGATCCAAATATTGATAGTATCAATACCAGTGCTAATATCAGTATTCAATCAATACTAATGCAATAGGACTTTAGCAGATTTTTATTTTTTCACTGGATGCCCTTCCTGATACAACCTCAAAGCGTTTTGTGTCTCCTCTCAGATTTGAATGAGAGATCTTTTGCTTGTTACTCTATTATGTAAATCACTACACTATGGAGTCACTAAATGCACCAAATTAACAAACTGCCAAATAAATCAAGCCTTATATGAAAGCACCGGGCAGGTATTTTGGCATAAAAGAAAACACACTCGGTAGATGACACGTTTGCAAATGCATGACACAGTCTTTAACCTGCCATCTCTCTAGTACAAAGACTGTGTGATGTCTGATTGTGGGAATTTCCACCAATTTGCACTAATGTGACAAAAGCGCAGGTAATAGTCCTGTCAGTTCACAGCTAGCAAGTGGTTGTCCTATTTCTTGTCTGCTGCCTGTTTTACTCATGCAGCACCCTCATCTAAAGGAAACAAAGCCTTTCCTGAAGTGAAAATATGGCTAATCTTAACTATCTCTTACTACAAGCTAGAAAGAACAACTTCTGACCTTTTCCGATCCTGATTCTTCAGGCCTCATTTGATGCCCCTCCCCCCGCCCCTGTTAACCCTATTTAAATAATAAAAATAAAAACATTTTACGGAATACAAAAATTGTTTGTTTATCATGAACATGACCACAGCCCTTTCTTACATGAAAATAAAAAAATATGAAGCATGAAAAAAAACACACACACACTAAACTCTGCAGCTCATGACAGAAAGTCAAACATAGTCCAAGTGGAAAGAGATTATGGCAGTTACAATATGATCTAAACAAATGGACCAAAACACAATGTAATGACTTCCAGTGCACAGAGTAAGATTAATGGAGTAGTTTAGGGAAGTGAAGTGACTAATCTCCACACACAGCAGTATTTCTCTTAATTAAAATAGGTGTTCATAAAAAAAAGAAGAAGAGCACATTCAGTGGCTTAATGATAGGCAAAAGAGCGATAATTAGTGGCACACAGCACATGCCACTTTGATTTATCACCAGAATCTGTTCACCCTTTGACATCTGATGTATGACAGGTTTAACAGCGTCCTGTTGTGGATGTAAAACAACTTGATTTTTATTCCACGCGCATCCAAGTTTATTCTAGCATTTTGCGTTTAATTAATTTCAGAAGGATCTCGTTGATTGCTTTTATGTTTGACAACAAACTTTTAAGAAAGACAGAAATATTGCATTGTAACATTGTTTTACTGGTAGTGTGTTCTCCCAGACAAGATTAAAGGCTGCAGAAATAAATCCACTGGTCCATGTGCCTTCAAATCACCAAATAAACAAACACAAATTATTGGCTAATTTGTTATTTTAAGTTATTTTGGTTATTTTGTTTTGTGCTTTGCAAAGTAATAATTATGGTTTATTTCAGCTTGCCAAATTTTTTGAATTAAGTGTGATTTGTTTATTTTTATTGAGTTGATTTATTGCATAATTGAAACAGACACTCACCGGACACTTCTTAGGCAGTAGTGGTAATGGTCCCTTTTAATGGATCCTTTATGAGCACAATGTACCATCTTCTGATGGCTGCTTCCAGCATTATAACATGGCATGTCACAAAGCATAGATCATCTCAAACTGGTTTCTTGGACATTACAGTGAGTTCAGTGTACTCAGATCGCCTTCACAGTCAAAAGATCTCAATCCAGTAGAGCACCCTTGGGATTTGGTGGAACAAAGATAGTCATCTGCAGCAGCAAAGATATCTGCAGCAACTGTGCAATGCTATCATTCACTATACACCAGAATACACCAGTTTGTATTCCTACAGGGTACAGTTTCCACTGTGCCCTATAGGAACCCTGTACTTATTAAACAGTATAATTTCGTTCACCATTCCTCCCATGCTCCACTTCATATAAGTTTAAGAACTAGTAGGAACACCAAGTAAATCGCATGAACTGATTCGTTGATGATCCCTTGGCTGACCTCTGGGTCTCTGCTCATGTGTATCTCATTTGTGTCTGTGAAAGCCCCAAAGGCCTGTTGGGGCTCTTTTATCTAATTTAGCAAGATAAGACTGAATTCTGGTTGTTCCTTTTTAGACTAAAGGTGAAAGAGTTGTGCTCGCTTCATCTGGAAGGGGCAGGCGGGCTGAGGAAATGATGATGACCACAAATACTCTCTGTTGAAGGGCAGCCTTCAGAACTGGATGATTATTAGTCCCGCCAATACGTCTATTCAGGCTTTTCTACCTTGGTACCAAGATGTAATAAATGTTACTGCTTTGACATCTGACTCTCCTGAAATGAAAGTGAAAACCGGGTCTCAAAAAGATTTCCACAGCATTTTCCGAAGTAATGTGCTTTGGTGGTATTAATACAGGCCTAACTGGAACAGGCTAAAACTGGAGGATGCCCTCAGTGGACTCAGTGGGAGCTACAGCTTTCATGTTTCATCTTAGCCACTTGATGTTTATATTTCATCATTCAAATTCTTTATCATAGATATCCAGAAAACACCAACTAGGTGTTTTAACTGCTCTTTATATTCCCACAGCTCTCCCTAACATGAGTCATGTTTGTAAAATATGCTGGGTGACAGATTTGCTCACAACTCCCTGCCTTTGTCTGAGTGTGTAGGTTGTGCAGCAGGACCCCTGATGGTTTATAGAGATGATGAGTTCAGTCGTTGCTTCAAAGACCCGTCTTACCTCCGAGCAGATTGCTATCACAGCCTGCCGCAGTGAAAAATGTCACCTCAGTTGTCTCATAGGATGTTACCCATTTCCACAGTCATTGATTTTGTAAATGAAAGTATTGGAATACATCTCAGTGACAGAATCAAACAGAGCTAATAGCAAACACAAAACATCTTGCCAAGGACAGTAAGCAATATTGTGCAGTGTGTGAAACATGCACAGGTAAGTCTGTGTTACAAAAAAAAAAAAAAAAAAAAAAAATCACAATTCTTCATGATAGTGTACAAAAACTACAATAAAGGTTGACTATAATGGGCATCCAAACTAATGTGGTTGGTCCCACAAATGTGCATCCAAGTGGTTTTCTTATCCATTTTCTCATTCACACATTATTTACCATCCCACCGGTCTCATTTGCATTGTAATGATTAGACTGTATGCATGCAAAATAGCTTTTTAAAAATGGTTTAATAGTTCTAAATATATTCATGAGATTCCTGGGAGAGTTGTGCAGACCTGTCAGAGTGGAAAGCCATTGGTAGCACCAATAAAATGACTGCAAAAACCTTCTGTGCTCCCCCCCCCCTTTTTTTCCACAGTGTAAACCTAAAAGAATACACCATTCAGTCAGTGTTGTAATGATACTATAACACAGAGCTGTGTAGCGCTTCAGTATGTGCACACTCATATCTGAAACAAAAAAACCCACAGAGGTTTCTGTGCTGAGTGTTGTACTTGTACGTTTATTCATACAGTCAAGTTTACATGAAACTACAAAATACTATGGCACAGTTCTGGTCGAATATTTAAGTGTATAGTTTTTTTTATCCATCCATCCATTCTCCAATTCAGGGTTGCGGGGTGCTGGAGCCTATCCCATCTGTCATAGGGCGAAAGGCAGGGTATACCCTGGACAGGTCGCCAGTCTGTCGCAGGGCTAACACATAGACACAGACAACCATTCACACTCACATTCACACCTATGGGCAATTTAGACTTTCAAGTTAACCTATCCCCACTAACTGCATGTCTCTGGACTGTGGGAGGAAGCCGGAGTACCCGGAGAGAACTTAAGCAAACACAGGGATAACATGCAAACGCCACACAGAAAGACCCTGATGGTGGAATTGGACTCAGGACCTTCTTGCTGTGAGGCAACAGTGCTAACCACCGTGCCACCGTACTGCCCGTATAGTTTTTTAATGAATTTAAAAACAAGAATAGGGTGCACAAGTTTGAATTTATTTTGGGTTTTCTCTAATTCACGTGGGGCTTAAAGCATACATATAGGCTAAGTGTTCTTTAGCAAGTTGCACCTTGATTCTTTTCAGTAGCCATCAACAAACATCTGGTATAATTTTTGGATATTTTACTGCTCTTCTAGGCCGAATTAGCAAAGTTGATTTAAAATGGTTGGTTTTCCTTTCATTAAGTTGGCTTTTAAGCAAAGTCCGCAGATTTTCAATAGAGCTCAGCAGTTATAGAAGCTTAATGTTAGCCTGCTGTATCCATTCCAAAACCAGTTCTGATATTTATTTACAATCATTGTCATGTAAGAATATCCTATCGTGTCAACAATCTAGCTGTTGATTTGAGGGGAAGTTGAAGATTTGGAGGTGGTCCTCCTCTTTCATTGTTCCATCCACTTTGTGCAACTGGCAGCAAAACAGTCCCAAGCATGATGCTACCACCACCATGCTTGACAGTTGGTTCAGTGTTCTCGGGTTTGAAAGCCTCACCTTTACTCCTCCAAACATACCTCTTATCACTGTGCCCAATAGCTCGATCTTGGTCACATCTGACCTTAAAACCGGGCAGCTGCAAACTTCAGTCAAACTTCAAGGACTCAATTGGAGCAGTGGCAATTTAAAACTGGCTTCACTGTGCACAGCGACGCTGGTGTTCCAGCAGTTTCCACTTCATAGCAGGCTTGAGCCTTAGTGGTTCCTGGTTTGTTCCTGAATATCTTAACCAATTTCGTTTCATCAAAGGGTGACAGTCTTCTTCCAGACCTTGGCAAAATGGTGATATCCAAATAATTTGTACTTGTGCACAACTGTTTGAACTTGTGTACAATTATTAAAGATGTATGCTGTACAATCATTCCACCGTGGAAAAAGGATAGTTAAAAAAAACATTGAAGGCCCCAAATTACCATAACATTCATACCCAATTTTAGTGTATGTTGACCAGACCACAAATATGCTAACCCACTTTCTAGTATATATAGCATATATTTATAGTGTAAAATACTGAAAGATCAGCATGTCCCTTAGTTGTTATATAGATTCCAGAGAAGCTGTTATGTCTGCAATCCAGTCTATATTAATTTGTTTCATCATTAAACAAGAAGAGATGAGCTGGACCTGGGGCCTGCTTATAATGACATAAAGCTTTGATCATACCATTGTCTTCCATTAGGTAGGCTGTAAAGCTTTCAGAGAGGAATAACAGAACACTAACCAGATGCCAAGGTCGGACAATAGAGAGCACTGACGCGGCCGGTGTACCTTATCATATGTTAACAATGTCCTTTATATAAACCTAAATGATTTCTCTGACCTACATACTTCCTTTGGTTCCTTATTTTGTGCCTGTATTTATGTTTTTCCTCCTGGAAACATGATCTTTTTTGCGAGACATAAGCTTGAAGACAATGAGGTGGTTCACATTTTGGGGGGAATTTCATTTAGTGAACTATGGTGCTTTGAGCTGAATGCTAAGATAACCATGCTAACTTAGCCCATTAGCATGGTTAAAAGACTAAAAGATACATTTCCTGATCTGACACCAGTGAGACGAACTATATCACAGATGTTAAGATAGTTAAAGATAGTTACAGTGGCTCTGCTCCTCTGCCCACATCATGATTACTTTGAAGTTTCATTATTTTTGAGTCACTTGCTGAAATAATTGACTCCAAGTCTTTAATTCCATCATGTTGACACAGGTATAATTACACCATGTTAATTTCCACGTTTAAGTTTAGTATGTTAACATTTGATAGTAAATGCTAAGCATGAATATAAAGTTGAGGCTTATGAAAATGTTGCTGTTTTTTCAAAAAAAAAAAATGTACAGAGATTTGGTCACAAATCGGATTATTAATCAGAGTTTGACCCGGTGATATCACTAGATTAAGAGGCAGAGGCTTTAAGCTGCTATTTTTAATAGCAATACAGTAGCTGGCATTTATCATGGATTGCAAAACACACAGAAAAGACATTAAAACAATCAAACAGTTCTGATGCATTTATGACAAGTGTTGGACAGATCTGGCCTCATGATTTCAGTGTATATGGTTCTGATAATGCCCTTTCATGTTAGATGAATATGACTAACTATTTTTTATCTTTTTTTTTTTTTTTTTTTTACCTGCAGCTGCAACCAGCTCTTCTTTGAAGAGTTTCAAGTGAGCTGCTGTAATTCCAAAGTCCCTTCAAAGTCATGCACTCCAAGGAAGAAGCAGCAAAACTTTAGCATGGTGTTCAACTTAAGCTGAGCTGGAAGTTAAGTGGAGCATACAATCTGCTTCAAAAACGGCCTGAAGAGGTATGAATTAAAGGAGAGGGACAGAGGACGAGAGCGGTGGTATTTAATTCACCCGGCAGTTCTTAATTGGATTTTTCTTTGATGTCCAATACCAGTCACCATGGGATGGGAAGAATGGGCTTCTCTTAAGGGAGATTTATTTTATAGGCGGTTAAGTGTTCCATATTTCCTTATTAACTGGAGACTGGAAGTGCAATTACTTCAAGAGACAACAGTGAAAACATCTGAAGTCTTTGGTCTTTACACCATATTTGAGCACGTCTCTTTTTTCAGGCTCTATGCAATATTTGGCTATCTAATTTTCAAGTGGCTTGGAACAGTAAGTGCGGCTGCAGAGAATATTATCTGTCAACTGTGAGGATATCACTGGAGATATGGTGCCTGTGTCAGCTCTTGCAAAAACAATTTGTTTGACTGAGATTCTCAAATCCCACTTACTGCTTAGCTACTCCAGAAATGTTTGGCAGGATTGTAAAACCCAGAGAAATGTTGATGGCAATGCTGAAACCAATTAATTTACCATTCAGGTCTTCACCGGTTTGTCCCTGACTTGTTAATAAAAAGAGACAACACATTTTAAAGTGCTGATAAATTTATCAGCTGGGCAAATGGCACATCTAGGGTATGTGCGTTATAATACTGGATCATGGGAAATGCTTTATTGTAAACTACATGATACCAGGAATTGTGGTGTTTTGTTTAAGGAATTTTCATAATGCTGCTCATAAAAATAGTCCTTTTTACGGTTTATATTCCTCCTTCATGAACATATGTGGTGATTATTAAGCTAGTCAGTACATGTAAAAGTGCAAAAGAAATCATCTTAAAGCCTAATAATAATAAGGGTATTGTATGCACACAAGAGCCAATACATTTATGATGAATTTAGTGTTTTTTGGCTGATTTGTGCACACAAAGCAGTAGCATACCCAGAGAACCAATGCAACAAATTACTGTTTCTCTTCTATGAAGCATGACGTGCGTGTATCTGTCACTCACCTCGAGAGATGGTCACAGATTCTAACTCGTCTCACGAGGGAGACATTTTTAAAACACCGTGGTAGTCAGTGTGGTTTTAGTTCAGCTGCAGGAAAAAAAGGTGATGCACACTGGCTCAGGGAGCAGTGCCAGGTGGAGTTGATTGGCACAGCTGGTGTGCACTGGTTAATCAGCTTCTCCTTTCTTATGCAGAAGCATGCTGGGACTTGGTGGCCACACACATGCACACACACTCTTTAGCTTCACCGGCAGCAACTGTAATGCTGTCTGTGGGCCACATTTGCAAATAAGGTTTTTTGTTATCATCATAGGTGTTTTATAGCACTATTCAATCACAGCATTTTTGACTTACCAACTGTGTGTGTGAGTGTGTGCTTTGGGGGATGCGGGGGTTGGAGGATAAATATTAAGGCAGCATGGTTAACAAACAGCAGCATCTGTTACACATTTGAATGTTTCTTTCCAACCGTGAAAAGGTCGACAGTGAGCTAGGATCTATTTTTCGTGGAGTAAGTCATCCTTTGGCCTCAGATTTAGACCAATAACATTTTAGTGATCTGTAATTGACTCATTTGACTAACCTAACCAAAAAAAGTGTGTGTGTGTGTGTGTGTATTTATATCCTTGTGGGGACATGTCATTGACATAATGCTTTCCCTAGCCGCTTACCCTAACCATCAAAAATGAATGCCTAACCCTGACCCTTACCCTAAACCTAACCATAACCTAATTGTAACCCTGACACTAAAACCACATTCTGAATCTCAAAAATGCTCTCAAACTCGTGGTTACCAGGAATTTGGTCCCCACAAGGGTTATCGGTCCCCACAAGTATACTAAACTTCCAATTTTTGTTCCCCACAGAAGTGTTAGTACCCGTACAAGTGTGTGTGTGTGTGTGTGTGTGTGTGTGTGTGTGTGTGTGTGTGTGTGTGTGTGTGTGTGTGTGTAATATATACACATTAGAAATGTACCGGGTTACGTTGCCATGGGAACTTATGCTATAAACCATTCTAGATCAGATTCATACAGACCAATATATTCTCTGGAAAAAAACCCATCCCCATTCCTGGAAGATCCCTACACCTCTGTGTGCGGATAGCAGGAGGTGTACAGTTTCTTTTAAAGCTTTTATTCCCTTTTTTCCATGTTGATTTGAAACTATTTTAATACAATTTTGCTGTTCTATGAGCATTATGAATTTAAAACAAAGCAGCTATTTGTACTTGCTGGCCTCATATCAAATTTGCATGTTGACTAAGCCTATTATTTTTTTTAATATGAATTCTTGCTTAGAGCAATTAGAGCAATTACTTGCTCTGTGACCAATAAGCACCACCCAGGCTGTAGCTAGAAAAAAAAGTTCTTTTAGACAATCATTTAATGAAATTCTTCATTATAACCCATCAGATTCCACTGTGTATTAATAAGAAAGTTGTGATATTGAGTCTGTGTTTTTGCTGGCTTTCTCTCCTGGCTTCAAATAGGTCAAACTTTATTCATAAAGCACACTTTGTCTGGTCTTACTGATCCTCACACATACATATAGCACACTTAATGCTAAAAACTGTACAGCACTTTTCCTCTCACACACACTCCCGCTGTTACTTGTTTGCAGCAGCTGTGTAGCTTATGTATTATGTGTTTAACCTCTTCACATTTTTTCTAATATTACAGTTTTACCTTCCTTTGTAAAGTCACTGTATCCATGTTTGTGATTGGTCAGATACTGGCGACAGATCCCTTTCATATGTACAATGCAAGGGAAACCTTAGTTTAACTGAGCTGGTAATCAGCTTCATGTGACCAATTATCCTGAAGGCAGATGTTAGGATAAGTGATTCCAGATAATAGAAAGATACCCTGAACATGCTTAACTTGCTTCATAGAACATCCTGTGTACCTGTGAACCAAACTTGGCTCACAGGTACATTTTGGGCTGCTTAAGCACCTTATAAAAGCACTGTCAATTTTAATTTCATCAGAGTAATGTCTAATTTATATCCATAATACTTAAATATTATGTTCTTATCTGTATCCAATAAGTGATGATGTGATGAATCCTCTGTACTCTGTATCTGGCGACCTACTAAGAATGATTCATATTGTAGAGTTGGACATCAGCTTGGGCATATATATAGTTACTGTAATAGACAGGCAAGCAAGTATGTGTTTATTATTAATTCTGTATATTTTCTCATCCTGTCTCCTGCTGACATAAGCAATGATTTCTCTTCGGAGACTGAATTTGGAAGTAAATCTTACTCATACTGTAGCTCAGATTTTGTGAATGAAAGTGCCCAGGCCACACTTAAAGTATGACATAGGAGGTCCACATTTGCATAATATAACACTTGGCTGTCATTGCCACAACATTGTTGAGATAAGAGACAATACATTAAACCCAAAATGCCAATAGGTTTGTTAGTCCACAAACAGCACTGGGTACTGGAGGTGGAGACACCTACCCCCTTGTGACATATGATCATATCATATCTTGACCTTGCTACACATAAAAAGCTCTCCAGAGTGAAGTTTGATGTCCTGCAACGAGGGAATATCTGGGTTTTGATATTAAGTCAGCTCTAGGAGTGATAATGATATCAGGCAATGAGCCAAACAGAAACATGAGTCACCACGTGGAGTTAGCAAGACCTTACTCTATGTTTTAATGTTTTAATAGATGTGCCACAAGTTCAGAAACAATCATTTAGCAGCTGTATACACCACTCTGTATACTCTCCTTAAGGGATTTACATAAAAATAAAATGGTTCAAAAGTATTATGAGAATAACGGGGCTGAAGTCGGCTTCTGAAAACATCCCGACATCTTGTAAGGTCTCGGCAGCCGGTGTTATGAACTCAATTAATGGTAATCCTTTTCTTGAAAAGTGCTGCTTGTTGTTGACGCGCACACTATGGCACCTCTCCTTCGACGTTAGTACAGCAAAGCTCACAGCGAGTCACCAAAAATCCCAAAATGCACAAAGTATACCAGTCTTTGCAAAACAGGCAGGAGACAAAACTGAAACTTCTTTGATTAACAACTTGGGGTTTTTAGGCTGCCGCCCAAGACAAATCCCAACTTCTCTGTCAGAGATCCAGTTCTCCTTATCGAAGTCTATATCAGCAGTTTGTGCAATCCCATTCCCCCACAGTACCTTTGAGTCCCTTTACCAGAATTTCAGTCGTATTTCATTTATATCTTTTTAACTGAAGCAAAGTTTGTGCAATCCATGTGCTGATCTCTAAAGTCTGTCAAGTGCTGGCTTTCCTGGAAAGGAAATAAGGAGTACTGAAAGCTTAAAAAGAAGATAAGCTGCCAAAATGGATAGGATTCTGGATGAATATGTTCAGAGTCCTGCTGGTATCATCCTTTGCCTTTTGTTGTCAGTTACATTAAATATGGTAAAAAAAAAAAAGTATTCATGAATAGTGCTGACAAAGTTTTTCTTCTGTTTAATGTTAGTTTAAATATGCAGCATTAATCATAATCAACATAGTCAACATAACACACATCCAGCTTCAGACAGCATCGACTGTCTTTTTTAACTATGCAAGATAAGCCCTTGTGGAAACACTCAGTTCTCTGGGACAAATAGTGTAGTTTTAACTACATGTAAGCAATAACACTCATTATTGACTGGGAATGTTTTTAGAGGGTTAATCAATAAGACTTTGGTGTCTTTTAGTATAACAATATGCATGGTATGTATATTGCCACAAATACTACTACTACTACTGCTCCAATAATAGTGCTGTAATAACGTCATGTCTGGGTGTGAAGGTATTTTGCATAGTACCTAATATATCCTTAGAACACTCCCTACATTTGCTGTTTCATAACCTGAGCAGTGAAGTGATGAGCTACACTTTGGAAGAAAGTAAGCCTGACATTTTGTGAAATAAGCCTCTTGATAGAGTGCTCCACACTGAGCTGCCTGCCATGGGATTTAAGAAGTTTTAAACTAATACTCTGTCATATATTTCCCACGTCTCACCAACTTTTTTCCAGAATGTCTTATATAACACTTAACATGCACTCGAATTAGTTTTGTTTCTTTATAGTTTGTCCAGGAGTCTTGGTTTTGCTATATGCTAACGAGTATTTTAGTAAGGCTTGAGCGTAGGTGGTGATTGCGCCATAGAAATGTTTTGCCAGATGTATTACCTGTTTGTCTAGCAAACTACAGTTTCAGATGAGCAACAGACTAGAAAGGGAAAAAAATGACAAAATCTGTTCAGAGAGAGAGAACATGAGAGAGAACATGTCACAGTATTGGGTCTGTCGTAGCAGATGCCAACGAGACCGGATTTTGCATGATGAGCCAGACAGACAAACAGATGGACAAACGGACAGATGGAGCAACAAGGTGAAAACACACAAACACGTGCAGTCATGTGACTCTATCTGAACTTTGTGTAAACCACTAGACCACAAAGCCACTAGTGTGCAATACCCAGAGAAATTCCCCCCAAAATCATCACATCTCAGACTCTACAGGACTCATGTTAAATATTAATGTTCGTGACAGTGCAATTAGAAAAAGACTAAACAAGGGTGGCTGATTTTGGAACAGTTTTCAGAAGGAAACCTCTTCTCTCTAAAGAAAACCTGGCACCATGGCTTAAGATGAGTCCAAACTGGAGATGTCTGGCACCAATACACAACACAAACAAGCTCAAGTAAGGTGGTGGATGGTCAACCTGATTGAAATGCTGAGGTGGGACCTTAAGAGAGCTGTGCACAATCATGTGCTGCAATCTAAAATAATTATTAGCAAATGCAGTCACAGTCATTTGCATTATTAGAGCTACTGCCTTGTATCCTCTTATATTGTGCTGGAGTTGTATGGTTAGTTTGCCTCACTGCTGTGATATGTATAATAACTGTCAAACACTCTGCTGTCTCTACATTTAAATACATTACACATAAAAATGTTGTAAAAACTGTACAACAAGGAAGAAACCTGTTCAACCTGGTAGCTTGTTATATTCATATCACTCGTTCATGGAGCTGTAATTATGTTGTACTAATTACAAGACTACATTGGGAATAGACATGAAAAGGTAAAACTAATATCAGCATTTTTAGCTGGAACTATAGACTATAAATGAGTATTTTGCAAACCCCATTTAAAGTCTGAGTAATTGTTAATCATTTTTGCTCCGCTGCCTGTATAAGTAATGTAGACAGCAATAGTGTTATTAGATCTCTGAATTATAGTATTGTACACTGCACAGCCTTATCTATGATAAATACAGTATTAGTGTTTGATTAAAGCTCGGTCAGTTTCAGTGTCGTAAACTTTTACTCACAGTGACTGTCACACGCGAGATGAAGCACGGCATTTGTCAGTTTTCCAGCCAGAATCAGAAAAGAAAAAAAAATTCTGAGAAGCAGTAAAAGGAGCAATCAGATGATAAACACAGTAAGTGTGTTCAGGCAGAAAATCAGCTATCAATGTGTCCTGCTTTCCACAAAACAAAGAGTAGCAGCTGTCTCCACAATCTTGGGACTCAACAGCTTTTTACTAACTTTGCCTCCGAGGGCAAGAGGTAGTCACGGTACCAGTTTGGCAGCTGACAGATACTACTCATCGACGCACCGGTGATCATTTTCCAAACGCAAATATTTTATTGCAAGAAAATAAGGGTGAAATCGTCAACCAATAGCTGAAGATTTCATGACTGCATTTTGGCAAGTGTGTTCCCTTTCTTGTTCTCCAGACGGACCGTTTGCCTGCATGTAAACAAAGGTCAGCGTCTACCAATCCTGCATATTCATACATGGACATCTCTTTATAGAAATTAGTGTCTCGGCAACCGCAATCTAGATCAACAAGACAGGCTAAAGTGTTTGAAGTCCCACAGCGAGTGAGAATGCAATAACTAGCAACCACGAAACAATTGCAATTTAATCCCATTGGACAATTTTCCACGTCAAAGTCAAAGTATTTGTTTTTGCCACTGACAGGCTTAGATTGTTATTCAAAGGGTCTAACGTTATGGAAAGGATCTCCACAGAGAAATTTCACTCAAAGAGCAATCTCGTGGGAGATGAGTTGTTGCAGGGAAAACAACAGTGGAAACAGTTTGAGAGGGCTGTCTGGGGAAGAGTGCAGTAAAGTTACAGAGTTTGAGTAAAGGGCAGCTTACTGTTGTCTAAAAGGTTAAAAAATATATAAAAAAACAAAAAGCCTCATTGTGGTGGGCCACCTGGACCTCAAAGCCATATTTCAGTAATAACACTCGAGCCAACACCTTTTATTAGACATTCAGTGTTCTTTATTTCCTATAATTTGTCTTTACAGTGATATGCTTATCTAATAAGAAGCTCAGAACTGCTGTAGATTTGAGCTCGTTAGATAAAATGAAATGTTACGCACTTTGCACACAGCTTTCTTCAGAAGCAGAAAGCTTGGTTACAATCTGTAATTTTAATGTCATGAAAAATCTGAAACTTTCAAACATCTGCAACACTGTAAAAAATAAATGAATGCCTAAAAAGAAATAAAAAAACACAGAGAGACGTTTTTACAGACCCCGATGTGAAACATCCATTAGCACAACTCATCATACTTGAATTATTCAGTAACTCTAAATGACTTGAAAATAATCTGCTATTATCTCTGTCCTCTGCTATATTGCTGGATGCAGCGAAAAGGCATCATTTATTACACCTCATTAAGTACTTCGAACACAAAAGGACATTAAGCTCACCCTAATTCACTTATATTATTCTGTTCCATTGTTAGAAAATTACATTATTTTCCAGTTTTTCTGTTAAAAACCCGAGTTCCCCCTCCACCTCCAACTTCCCATGAAATGCTGTGAAGAGCAGCCCTGCCAAGATTCCTGGCACTGAAACCTTGCGCTTAGGTCCTGTAAAAGATTGCACTGCTTCCCACTTGTTTCCTTTCATGGAGAAAATATGTGTTTTGTTGTTTGTGTCAGCAATCTTGCCGCCACTTTACACTGCCTGAGGCCAATTTTCAGGAATAAATACTAATGAAAGTGAAACACCCCAAAGTAGGCCTTTTGTCCAGACTGGAGTGTTTTGATGGGAGCTTCCGCATAATGTGGCTGATTGAATTTTTGCGGCTTTAGATTTCTCATGTGCACACACAAAGAGACGTAATTAAAATGTTTTCTGTTTTCAGCAGATGATGGTGAGTGTCACAATCTTTTACCTTGACAAGCTCCTCACTTCCACAGCACTGAATTTGGCATTACTGATTGTAGAGGATGAGCGTCAATCTTATTTTTTCATCAAATTCACTGAATGTTGAATTGAAATGTGTTATTTACCTGTCATCTGTTGCTCATATCTTATTTGCATATTATTAAAGGAAAACTCGCCCCACTTCTTTCAAGATCTGATCCGCTTGTTTTGTTTTGTTTTTCACATTTTCTTCAAAAAAAAAGAAAAAGAAAGTAAGCCCATGCAGCGAGCAGTGCTCTCTCTGCAGTGTTGATGGATTGCTACAGTAAAGATGACTATATTGCTGTGATCATTCATCTTGCCAAATGTGACACATCAGCACAACAGGGTATAACTCAAGGTACATCACCTGCTGTTGACAAAAGACTTGACTTTACCCAAGGGCAAACAGACTATTATCAGCTCCGAGAGCCCAAACATCCACCAATTAAGACACAATAGCTTAAAGCAATGCAGTCATACACAACCTAGTTTAATGTCTTCATTCTGAAACTGGGGTTGACATTTAAAGGTTGCTGTTAATTTCACCCACTGTTTAGATCTGTATCCTAAATGGGTAACACATCCCAGGGAATACATATTAATCAAAACACCTTTGTTAAGAAGAGATTGCCGCCCATGGCCAAAACAAGCCAGCAGTGATTCTCAGTAGGATGTTGACTGATATTACTGGTGGAAAATTGAGAGCTTTATGCTCTCAGCCCAAAGTCAACACTGTTTCTTCTATTTACATTTTAATCATGTATGTAAAAATGCAGATGTAGATTTACCAATGAATATCAACTTAAATTCTAGGATTTAAGTCAAGGATTTAAGTTTTATGTGTTTAAAATAAACAACTAATTTAACTGTATATTTTTGAGTACTGAAACTTGAAACTAGCACCAAGGCTGCTGGTGCTATTCAGCTAACATGCTGACTGTCCAGTGATGTGTTGTCTGTAACTCTTTAAAATGAGGAATGAGGAGAGGACTGATGATTCTGGATAGACAGAGATGCACATTGATGTGAAACAGACACATTTTTCATGACTCTGTGCACTCCTATCAAAAATGAAATACACTGTTACGTTTTAAGGAGGAATTAGGAAGGTCAGTAGCAGCCAGGTGATGCTAATCAAATACGCTTGTTTTAGCGATCACCAGCAAGTGTGAGCACCTCTGTAAAAGTAGACATTTTGGGAACTTTTGTTGGTCTGTAGCATTCGGGTGTGTGTTAACACAATGCCACAGCTGTCCTAGGAGTGGATGGCCCAGCAGATTCATCCCCTCCCCGTGGTCAGACTGTGTAATGCTCAGAAAAACTGCCCAAAACTCAAGAGCTACATCTCAGACTCTACAGTCGTCAGTTAGCTTGTTAAGTGTTAAAGTTCATGAGAGAAAAACAAAATTAGAAAAACACCAAACATGTGGGGCTTGTTTGGAAGAAATGCCAGGAGAAAGTCTCCTCTCTCTAAACAGAACATGGCAGCACAGCTTGGACTGTACATTTGGGCAAACTAAAAAACTTCTGGAACAATCTCCTTTGCACATAGGACACATTGGTGAAAACCAAATGCAGCATATCAGCACAAACACCTCATACCCATTTAGAATTTGATGTAATATTTATAACAGTTACTTGCTTATGGCTTGGAACTCACTTAAATGTGTCTGAGTCGGAAATCCTGTGGCCCAATAATCACTGTTTATATTTTTTTGGCTCTAAAATAATAACCTGACCTTGTCCTCTGCTCCTAGAAGACTTGAGTATAAACATATGTTTAAATGTTGCTGAGGTAAATGGTGTTCTGGTTAATTTCGGGAAGTATGTATGTGTGGAGGAAAGCTGCTCTTTGTCATCAACTGTGATCATGAGTTTTGCAGACAGAATTTGTGGGTGCAGTAATGGGCTGTGGGGTGTGGGGGTCCCAGGATCACACCTTTTACTTTTGCAAATGATGCGATCTCTTGGCTCAAGTGATGACCTTCAACTCATGCAGTGATGGTTTGCAGCTGTGTGTGAAGTGGCTGGGATGAGAGTAATCAGCTCCTGTGTGTGTGTGTGTGTGTGTGTGTGTGAATGATGCAGATGCTATACTGGTCTGTCATACAAAGAGAAAGCTTGGCATTAAGGTAAGCTATGAATTTACAGATTGACTACTGTGGACAGTGACTGAAAAAGATTATGGATGCAAGTGGAGGAGATTTGCTGAGAAGGGTGGCTTAGTTGATCATTGATAACAGGGTTGAAGTGCTCAGTAATTTAGGAGGGGCTCAGACTGGAACTCCTGCTCCTCAACATTTAAAGGAGGAACTTTTTAATGCTTTAATGCTTTGGGCATCCTCTGAGCTGAGGTGTTCTGGGCATTTCAAACAAAGAAGAGATATTGAATCAGACTCATGATATGGTGACTCTGTCCCAGCTTGGAAACTCTGCAATGTACCCTCAGTAGAGCTTGAGGGGGTACATAAGAAGAGTGAGGACTGCTGCATCTGAGATAAATGGATGGATTGCATCATCTGAATGCTCTGCTATTCAGGTGTTTCTGTGACTTGTACCATCAATTCATGCAGCCATTCATTTTCTTCTGCTTATCCAATTCAAAAGCGCAGGGGGACTGGAGCCTATCCCAGCAGGCAGAGTGAGAGGCAGTATGCATCTCGGACAGGTTGCCAATCCATCACAGGGCTATGTTGTATGCTATTTCTTATTTAGATGATCTTAACAATAGCTGGGACATTTCGAGGTAGGTATGTATCACTGCATTCAGTATACTTGCAAATGCCTGAAAAACTGCTCACAAAACTGTCCATTTTATCAGTATCATCGTCATATATTTTGCATTTCTACATGCGAATGAAGTTGAAGCTCATGCACTTACTCACATGCTGTCAGTCTGATCAATGTCTCCGTGCTAACAATACTCTCATTGTTTTGTGCGTGAATGCTGCCGTTCTTCGCTTGTTGGGATTCAGAGCACATCTTTCAAATGTGGTAGCTGGGTGTGATTCATATCATGCTTTCTGTAGCAGGAAACAGTCCCTTGTATCAGCCATCAGCATGTAAACACAATTTTATTTCTTATCGAGGGTAACTTCTTTGGCAATCAGTGTAATTCTGGCTATATCTGTAGTTCTGTATATGTGTGTGTGTGTGCATTTGTTTGGTGTGGTTTGATAACATTAGACTGCCAAGGGTAAATCTGTGGTGTTGTGTATGCCTGCAGAGCTCAGATTAAACTTGAATTATCAGTGTAGGGACTGCCTGCTGCTTCCTCCTCCTCAATCATAGGGGTTCATCTCTTGGTTGTTATTGCTGTTTTACTCTGTCGAGAAGAAACTGCAGCAGTCAATCTAGTTTCTCGGTACACCTAAGAAACATATCACTCTCTATACAGACTTTGTATGTGAGCTATTGTGCCAATCAGCTCATTGGTTCTGTTGTCGTTTGACCCTTGTACCTGTACACAGTTATCTGAATTATCACAACACAGACTGAATGACCAAGTGTGATACTATTCGCAAGTGTAGCAGGAAGAGATTAATCCATCTGCCATCCAATGCCTACATTTTCACTCCAAACTTCTGAAATGTCAGAAAAGTGTTTTAATTTTCCAAAACTTGGAAAAAGATGTGAACTGTGAAACTGTAATTATGAAAACTCCCTAAAAATATATCCTTTACAGCTTTGTAAATTAGTGCTGCTGTAGCATCCAGTGACATTAATATAAGTGTTTTTTCCCCCTCAACTCTGACTGATTAGAAAATGATCACCTCTTCCAGGCCATGACAGCAGTGCCATTCTAGTGTATAATTAAAATGGCATCCACCTCTGACTGAGCTATACATTTAGTTAGCCTGCTTTTGTTTGAAGAGTTGAGCTTAAACTCTTCCTCAGAACTCAATGTACTGAAACTTGTGTATACTGGTTATACATATATTTAAAGTAACAGTTTTCCCAGGACTGGATGTCCCAGCAAATTCACCCAAAGGTGAGACCGTGCAATGCTCAAAGAATTGCAAAAAACCCAAGAGCTACATCTCAGTCACAGGACCTGAGCACCTTGCAGTCACTGAACGGACACTGGGTCATGCAACAGGTCATGGATCTGCAACAGAAAGTTAGGAGTCCTGAAAGGGTTGGCAGAACATGGGTTTTACATTATGGTTTTATTATTATCCAGAGCTGCTAGCTTAATTATACAAGGTGACTAATGTGATTATTGAGTAATTGCTAATAGGCTAAAGTTAAAGTGAGCGACAGCAAGGCTAACAGCTATGATAAATATTTATTACTTCCAAGTTGTTGAAACAGGATCTTTACTGACCTCTTGAAATTCCTCCTAAAATGTTGTTCAGTATCAGCTACTTCAGCTGCAAGTAAAGGGAGGAAGTGTTTGCCTGCCTGCAGCAGTGCTGTGTGAAGCTGTGTGTCAGCTGTAGGAAGCAAAGAAGGCAATGTTGGTTGCAAATAAGTATCCAATCCAGTTTTTAATATTTGTGTATATATATATATATATATATATATATATATATATATATATATATTGACGACCCTAAATGGAAGTAGAAAACTGTATTCCCTCAAGGAAAAGTTCAAATTCAAATTTGTGCATAGTGTGGGACAAGTAGTAATAAGTAATAGTGATCTCTGCACCAACTCATTACAAAAGTATCCTTTTAGCTGCTAACGGCCCACCTAATTTCAGCACCTAAAGTTCAAAATCTGTCTGAGGTAGTGTACAGATGTGGACAAAGAATTTTTTGCTCTTGTTATTTCAAATTTCAAATTCTCATGAGCCGTGCTGAGGTTGCATCGATCCATTGTGTCCACCTTTCGGTCCCTATTTTCCAAGTTGTAAGGATGACATTCCCTGCTTGACTTTGTAGTCTTTCCAAGTAGAGATGTGCTGTCACTAAGTACGAGTCCAATTTAAATCGTTCAAACACAAAAAACAAAACAAAACAAAAAACGGAGACATGGCCAATAATTCAGAGGTCTGGCAAAAATGCTTTACACTTCTCTGTGTGAACACATTAGCTCTGTTTTGAGGTACTGTGACAACCAGACAGCTTAGCCGAAACACTGTCTAAAGATGTCTTGTAGTTAATCTTTTCCTCTGCTCAGCGAGACTTAAGACTGGAGCATCAGAAGCAATAATTTTACATCCTCACCTGGCACCTCATTCTGCTGTATTTCACGGATGACAAAATATTGTATAAATAGCTTATGAGATTTGACATGAGGGATCAGTTTCCATTAATGTATCAAGAAGTTGCTAAAGTTTGTAGAGAGTGTGCTATTTTGTTTCACAAACAAAAAAGCTTTCGGTTTATTTCTCCGCTGTGCTTCTCTCCTAAGTGTGCTCTCAGGGGAGGAAACATGTATATTACATGAAATCTGACCTTGTCTTACTGTCAGGCCTTCCTTTTCAAGCTCCAGCTTCTGAGTGCGTGACAGTCTATAGGTGAATGTCTGTGATGAGCGCTGAGGCAAGAAATCAATGTGTGAAAAATGAAACTGTAATTAGCGTATCAGTCATGCCTTAAATGATACGTGAATGACATGTTGGTGGCCAGGTGGGTTCTACACTGCTAAAAATAAACATTAGCCCCTCAATATTAATGAGCAGCACGTGTTTTCAAGACTATGACCGCATAGCAACTATTGTGTTAGAAAAACAACCAAGGCTTTGATTGATAGCATGTGAGACATGTTAGTTATATTAGGTGTAATCACTATCTAACCTCTTGTGAATATTTGATAAGTACTGAGTTCGTGCAAAGGTGGTCTGCCCTTAGCTGGTGAGATTCTCCCAGAGGACTGAGACTAGGATGCTAACAGCAGGCAGTCCATGTCTGAGCTGATGAAGTCAGACACTCCCTGGGGCTGGATTTTAACCAGAATACATGGGCACACTGCATTTTGTCATAACCAGAAATAGAAACAGAAGCCTGCTGATACTTTAAAAAACAAAAAAACAAAAAAGAAAAACCAAGGATCAAGCATTATGATTATTCTTGAGTGACTCATCGAGCAACAAACAAAACAGGCGGCCTCTCCTTTGACAATTTCCCAGTGTTAATGCATTTATCTAAATGTATTCTCTATTATTCTGTCAGTTTCTTGAGCATCTCTGCCTAAGAAGAAAGTGCAGTCACTTTGTGCAAAACGTAATGTATTGTAAATTATTCAAGAAAAAGTTAATACATTAAAATGTTTATTCTAAAGAGATGGTGCCAAATCAAATTCCCTTTTGAGATACTTTACTGTGTTCAGCGCTCTGTATGCTATATGTTTGAGTGTACAATTCAAATGTAAAAAAAGAAAAAAAAATGGCACCGTGTAAATTTGAAGTGTTTTCATCAGGATTCAAACATTTCTCTGTGCGGATGATTTATTAAATCCACAGTATTCTTCAGAATTCAGCTTCAGAATTATGTAAAGCCCATTTCCCACTGGCAATTACACTACTTATAGTTGCATGCAAACAGTTCATGTCAGAGTTGTGATATTCCAGCCAAATTATTAACAAATGATAACTGCTGGACCCAGAAATTTGCCAGTGTGCTCCTAATGTCAGTCCCAAGTCCAGATAAAGAGGAAGTGTTGTACCAGGAAGGACATCCATGTAAAATCTTGAGCAAATCAAACATGCATTTCAAAAATGAGATATCTACAACAGATTGTTAACCAGAATTGGGTTAAAAACGACTGTCTCTGGTGCTGGTAGCCAACAGGATGCCAGTGAAAATGGTGTTTCTGTTGGTCGAAGAAATGGGAAAAGGAAAGGTGGGAGGCATGTTTGAAGGCAGTGAGAGAGAAGAAAAGGTGGAAGTGTAGAGGCAAGATTAAGGACACTAACTATATTGTGTGTGCAGGACACCAGGTGTAAAAGAAGCAAGAGCAGGAACACTGCAGATGGATTCTGACTGTTGGTGTAGATATGAAGAGACGTGCAGTAGGAGTAATCTTGAAGGAAGAGTATGTGAATAGGTTTGTGGAGGGAAAGAGAGTGTCATATACGATCAGATAATGTTGAATGTTGTCAGTGTGTATACCCCACACGTTGGATTTCAATTTGAAATGCAGATGGGGTGGAAAATTATGGAAATCCATGTGGTAAACATACACTTTAAGAGGCAGGAGGAACATAGTGTGATGTGTGAGTGGAGTGGAAGAAGGTGCACCCACGTGGACTGTACTGTATGTTATGCACAAGGTGCAGTTTGAGAGCAATGGGAGTCTGCCATGTGATGTGAGGGGAGAATATAGCTAGGCAGCATCAGATGGTCATCTGTAGGATGACTTTGGACATCAAGAAGGAAGGATTAGGATAGCTCAGCAAGGATTAAATGGTGGAAGTCGAAGGAGGAAGAATGTTGCTGATAGTTCAGGGAGGAGTTGAGACAGGCTTTGGCTGGTAGAAAAAGTTACCAGATGACTGGGAAAGCACAGTTATAGTACTGCTTGAAGCTGCCAAGAAGTAGTTTGGTGTATCCTCTGGACAGAGGAAAGAAGATGATAAGACTTGGTGGTGGAATAAGAAAATACAGGAAAGTGTTCAAAGGAAGAGGTTAGCAAAGAAAAAGTGGAATAGTCAGGAAGATGAAAGTAAGTAGACAAGAATACTTGGAGACTAGATGTATGGCAAAGAGAGGTGGAAAGAGCAAAGGAAACAGCTTAAAGTGAGCTGTATGGGAGGCTGGACACTAAGAAGGAGAAAAGGACTTGTGTCGGTTGACATATATATATATATATATATATTAGGGGTGCAACACTCGTATCGATATTGAACCGTTCGATACAGTGCTTTCGGTTCGGTATGCATATGTATCGAACAATACAAAATTTTTAATTTATTTTATCAACTTTTCTTCTGACGATGCTGTCTGTGTTGAGAGCTCAGTGGATCTGCATTCGACTTATCCGCCTAGGCTGCACTGTCGAGCGCAGATCCACTGAGCGCAGCGCAAGCTAGCCAGACAGAAGTTGCTTGTTGCAACATGGCAAATTGAACCTCCCCCACCCTAATTCAGATCTGGCGTTTGGAACTATTTTGGTCTTCATGTGAAGTATGACCCTGAAGGTAAGCGCGTCATGGACAAAAGTAAAACAGTATGTCGGATGTGCCACGCAATGCTCAATTACATTGGTGGGAACTAGTGCGTTAGCGCAGTTAGCTTGTTAACGTGTTGACGCCGTCCAGCCCCACGCATGGGGCGATCCGCGGTAGCTCGTTAACGGAGATTTGCCGTGTTGTGGCGTTAACGTCATTTCAACGAGATTAACGCTGACAGCACTAGTGGGAACACAACGAATATGACTGCACATTTACGCCGACATCATCCTAGTGCGAAGACAAGTGGAAGCAGACAAAAACAACAAGCACGCATGCTACAATCTTTACCCGAGTCATTTAGACCGCCGTTAGCACATGATTCTCCTTATGGGGACCTGATATGTTTAATATGCTGCTGAGAATATAGCCCAGAAGAAGCTATAGTATAGCTTTTATTTTGGAAAGAGCCATTTCTCTGTAACATCTTTTCCAAAGATGAGTGATTTCTCGATCAGATAGATTTATTACTTTGTTGTTTCAGCAACATTAAATTTAAAAACTGTACTTTTGAGTTAAAATATATATTTATAATTTTAATAAATGACAAATTAAAAAGGCATGAACATTTTTTTGTATCGAAAAAATATCGAACCGTGACACTGAAAGATAGGATCATGGCCAAGCTTGAAACCTGGATCCCCCGTAGCCGGTTACCAAGATTACGTGAAGTACCCTCAGAAGGTCTGCTAGATGATGTTAATGCAGCACTACGGACGATACCTACAACCACGATTACCGACACTAACAAGCTGATCTACAATACGGCAGCAGTGATCAGTGAGATGCTTGGCTACAAGTTGAACAGCCACAAGGGGCAGTACCCTCCATGGAAAAGGAGGCTAGAGGGCAAGATCAAAGTAGCACGGAGGGAGGTTAGCCAACTAACGGAATTGCAGAAAGGTGTGACAAAGAAGGTGCATAAGTCCATACCTGAGGCCTTGGAAACTGCCAAGCAAAGACTCACACCCTTGGCCAGCCGCTTGAGGAGGTACACCAGAGAGATAGAAGGCAGGAGAATTAACCAGCTGTTCTCCACAGAACCAGCAAAGGTGTACTCTCAGTGGCAAGGGAACAATAAGAGAACCGCACCACCAAGGCTGGAGACGGAGCAACACTGGAAGAGCATATGGGAGAAGGACACAACCCATAACGGCAATGCTCAGTGGCTAGTGGATCTGAGGGCAGACCATAGCGACCTCCCTGAACAGGGTCCAGTAACCATCACAGTGGCAGATATCCAAGAAAGGGTCTCCAGTATGAAGAGTTGGACAGCACCAGGGCCCGACATGGCTCACGCCTACTGGCTGAAGAAGCTGACTGCACTCCACGAGCGTCTGGCAGCACAAATGAACCAGCTGCTAGTTAACGAGAGACACCCGGAATGGCTAACCGAAGGTCGGACGGTCCTGATCCCCAAGGACCCCAAGAAGGGACCGGTCCCATCCAACTACCGACCAATAACCTGCCTCAGTACTACATGGAAGCTCCTGTCAGGCATCATATCGGCTAAGATGAACAGGCACATGGGTCAATACATGAGCGGGGCACAGAAAGGGATTGGCAAGAATACCAGAGGCGCAAAACACCAGCTACTGGTAGACAGAACAGTCAGCCGAGACTGCAAGACCAGACTGACCAACCTGTGCACTGCCTGGATTGATTACAAGAAGGCCTATGACTCAATGCCCCACAGCTGGATACTGGAATGCCTAGAATTGTACAAGATCAACAGGACCCTAAGAGCCTTCATCAGGAACTCAATGGGGATGTGGCGTACAACACTAGAGGCCAACTCCAAGCCCATAGCACAAGTCACCATCAAGTGCGGGATCTACCAAGGAGATGCTCTGTCCCCACTGCTGTTCTGCATAGGCCTGAATCCCCTCAGTGAGATCATTAACAAGACTGGCTACGGATACCGACTACGGAACCGAAAAGTTGTCAGCCACCTCCTGTACATGGATGACATCAAGCTGTATGCCAAGAGTGAACGAGACATCGATTCACTGATCCACACTACCAGGCTATACAGCAATGACATTGGAATGTCGTTCGGACTGGAGAAGTGTAGTCGGATGGTAACAAAGAGAGAGAAGGTAGTCAGAACTGAGGGGATCGAACTACCAGAAGGCAACATTGCAGACATAGAGGACAGTTACAAGTACCTGGGGATCCTGCAGGCGAATGGGAACCATGAAGAGGCCGCTAGAAAAGCTGCAACCACCAAGTACCTGCAGAGGGTCAGGCAAGTCCTGAGGAGTCAGCTGAACGGTAAGAACAAGGTCCGGGCCATCAACACCTACGCCCTGCCCGTGATCAGGTACCCTGCTGGGGTAATAGGCTGGCCAAAGGAGGAGATAGAAGCCACTGACATAAAGACAAGAAAGCTCCTGACCATGCATGGAGGGTTTCACCCCAAGTCCAGCACCCTGAGGCTGTACGCTAAGCGGAAGGAAGGAGGCCGGGGACTGGTGAGTGTCAGCACCACAGTCCAGGATGAGACAAGGACATCCAAGAATACATTGGGAAGATGGCCCCAACTGACAGCGTGCTCAGTGAATACCTCAGGCAGCAGAAACCCAAGAAAGAGGAGGAAGGCGAGGAACCATCATGGAAGGACAGGCCCCTGCACGGTATGTACCACCGGCAGATAGCGGAGGTGGCTGATATCCAGAAATCCTACCAGTGGCTGGACAAAGCTGGACTGAAAGACAGCACGGAGGCACTAATCATGGCAGCACAGGAACAAGCACTGAGCACAAGATCCATAGAGGCTGGGGTCTATCACACCAGGCAAGACCCCAGGTGCAGGCTGTGTAAAGATGCCCCTGAGACAATCCAGCACATAACAGCAGGGTGCAAGATGCTAGCAGGCAGGGCATACATGGAGCGCCATAACCAAGTGGCCGGCATAGTGTACAGGAACATCTGTGCCGAGTATGGCCTGGAAGTTCCGAGGTCAAAATGGGAGATGCCCCAAAGGGTGGTGGAGAATGACCGGGCTAAGATCCTGTGGGACTTCCAGATACAGACGGACAAAATGGTGGTGGCTAACCAACCGGACATAGTGGTGGTGGACAAACAGAAGAAGACGGCTGTAGTGACTGATGTAGCGGTTCCGAATGACAGCAACATCAGAAAGAAGGAACACGAGAAGCTGGAGAAATACCAAGGGCTCAGAGAAGAGCTCGAGAGGATGTGGAGGGTGAAGGTGACGGTGGTCCCCATGGTAATCGGAGCACTAGGTGCGGTGACTCCCAAGATAGGCGAGTGGCTCCAGCAGATCCCGGGAACAACATCGGAGATCTCTGTCCAGAAGAGTGCAGTTCTGGGAACAGCTAAGATACTGCGCAGGACCCTCAAGCTCCCAGGCCTCTGGTAGAGGACCCGAGCTTGAAGGATAAAACCGCCCGCAGGGGCGAGATGGGTGTTTTTAAAAAAAAAAAAAAAAAAAAAAAAAAAAAAAAAAAAATATATATATATATATATATATATATATATATATATATATATATATGTGTGTGTGTGTGTGTACTACATATCAAACTGGAAATCATGTGCAGTATGTGCAGTAGGTGATTAATGATAGAGATGAAAATGTGCCAACGAGTGAAAAGAGTGCATTCATAAGTACTTTGAGGAGATGATGAAAGTAGAAAATGAGAGAGAAAGAGACAGAGCAGGACGGATGGAGGAACGTTAAGGAATCGTGAAATGCAGAGAATCAGGAAGGAGGAAAGTGAGGGCACTACAGATATGATTTGGGAGTGTTGATGGAGAAGTATAGAGAAGGTCAGAAAGAGTTGCACTATGTCTTTGTGGCTCTAGAGAAAGCATATGATGGAGTACCGAGAGAGGCTGTGGTGCTATTTGAGGAATTATGGTTAAGTCATTGTAATCTCTAGTGAGAGTAGAGAGCAAGTCCAAGAGAGCCTGGAGAGGTGGAGGTATGCTCTAGAGAGAAGATGAATGTAAGTCAGTGGAAAAAAGACAGAATACATGTCTGTGAATGAGAGCGAAAGGTGAACATGCATGGAGAGGAAATACTGAAGGTAGATGACCTTCAATACTTTGGGTCAACAATTTAAACAATGGACAGTGAAGAAGAGTGTGCAGGCAGGGTGGAGCAAGTGGAGAAGAGTGTCAGGAGTGATTTGTGACAGAAGGATAGCAGCAAGAGTGGAGAAGGTTTACAAGATGGCAGTGAGACCTGCTGTGATGTATGGTTTAGAGACAAAAGACGAGCAGGATGAGCTGCAGCTGGCAGATGTTAAGGTTTTCATTGAGAGTAACCAGACCCAGGTTAGAAATGAGTACATCAGAGGAACAGTCTATGTTGAGCAGTTTGGAGACAAATTTAGAGAGACAAGGTTGAGATGGTTTATGTGCAGAAGAGGTATGGTGCTATGGACAAAGCATGATGAATATAGAGCTGCCCAGGAGGACAAAATAAGATACTTTGATGGATGGATGGATAAATGCATTGATGGTGGTTGACAGTCTTGGACTGCATCTAGGAGCAGTGACAACAGATTTTTACAATCTTTTACAAAAAGCAGTGTAAAATCTCAGTGTAAAGAGACCATAAGATACTCACTGTGTTTATCTGATGAGGTCCAAATGCAGCAAAACCTATATTTTTCTACAGACTTTATTGTAGCTATTTTCATCAAAATATATAACACTGATAAGCAGCAGCAAAGCTGAAACATCTGAAGCATCTTCCTTTACCATGACTTTAAAAAGACCTGTCCTCAGAGTCTCTTGGGTTCTTCACTTGTCATAAAAATGACCAATTCTAATAACCGAAAACGGATTTTGAATCCGATATCTTTCAGCATTAAGTTTCCAGTTACTGAACCTTTCAGAACAAATACATTTTTATAAGATTTTAAAATAGAAATTCACCATTTTCATCAAGCCTACTGTGTAGTAAATAGATTGTAGGATGCTTTTCAAACACATTCATGTATATTGTATCTTTAATAATTGTCAGATTTTGGTCTCTGCTTACCCCAAATTGTTTCTTACTATAGCTGTTAAAAATGAGAGGCATTAAGACATTTAACTCAATAAGAAAGGAATACCTTTAAGTTATTTATGAAAGTGGTTAAATATAATTCTGACAAGCAGATGAAGCAAGTTTATTTTAGTGTCAGATTCAGTTTTGACAATTTTGATTAACACCTTGGACTAGACAGAAGCTCAAGTAATACTTCAATCAAAATCTGACCTTTTAAAACCGAATGCCACCTTTTAACAGCGGCGAGTAGTTTTGGCCTTCATGGAAAGTGCCTGTCAGTGTTTTGTGCTCTGAGTATACTTTTTGGCTGAACTCAGTCCTTCTGTTTGTAGATTTACTCGGTTGCGACTGCCTGTTGTGAGGATGTTTGCATAAAAGCTCACCGTGCCAGCAGAACTGAAATTTAGATAACCTATTTTTACAGTAACTGGCCAAATGATTTTGATAGTGACTCATCTCAGCTCAGGGATCCGGGAGGCATCCAAGCTTTAGGAAACCCTGGGGCAAACCTCAAAACAAACTGGAGGAATGATATATTGCAGCTGCCATGATACAGCCTCAGGATGCCCTTTTACTGCTGTTGCACTTTCTCCTTTGTTCATGTGATGCTACTTTTAAGTGCAATCTAGCTCCAGCCCCTCTGTTCGTTCATTTATAATTTGGTGTCTTGCTGCTGCAACACACATAACCTCTTCTCATCTGATTGCTTTTCCAGCTACAAACCACCCTTAATTATAATGTAGCCGAGGTCAGACATTAGATCAGTTACTAGTCAAAGTCCTACACATAAAATAGACTTAAATTAGTGCCACATAATATATAATTAGAGCATAATTACTAGGTGGGTTGCAGTATTTTACTGTGACCTGATTTATATATTGTTGGTATCCTATAGCAACGTGTCATATCCATATTTGTATAGAAATACTTTTTCAGATCTCCAGTTAAACCAATATTTCTATTGAGCGATGGCCATTTTGAACTTTTTGATGAAATAATGACATGGTCTTGTACTGGTCAGTGGTTTGCTTGTTTTAAGGATGGGTTGGACCTGCCTGGGCTCAGGTGGAGTTTCCTGTTCCCATTCTTCAGCCGTCTGATCTCATCAGACTCATCACCTACCTGAATTTAACGACCAGCTTCAGCATCCACACTAATGATGTTCTCCCAGTGCTAACATCCTCGTTCTCATTGTTTTCTAGAGACTTCTGTACAGTTGTAAAGCACACATCTCGCAAGACACATCCGCAGTGGCTTCCCCCATCGTGTCTATTTCATTCTCTCCACAGTTGCCCTCCTGAGCAGCCTGAACAGTTTGGCCTAAACCAAATAAAACCTTTGAGCAGTAAACTCAACTAAACTGAGTTACTAAACTGAGCTGTTGCCGTTTATGACCATGACAAATAATAGCTAACTTGATGAATTTATTCTATTGGAATGAAGTGAAAGCCATATGAGAGCTGTATGATTGCAGCAGAGCTGGGAGTATTTCCCAGCAAATACACAGTATCAGGTTAGCCTGTCCCCCTTAAAGAACTTAAAATATCTGCACGGAGTGACTCACATTTATCACCAACACTTATGGTCGCCAACTGGAGAAATTCCTCAATACACAGTTGGCATGCAGATATTTTCTTTTGTATGTGCATGTGATAGTGTTGCAGTGGCATGCATTTTGATAGATATGGCACAAAGCTCATTTATGTGTAATGAATTCATATATTACTTCCCAGTTTAATAGAATTATACATTCACTTACTTGACTATGCCTACCATACAGTCCTTTGAGATGATAAGTGCTGCAGAAAATCAGCACATTGTCACATGGGCTGATGTTTTATTGTTGAAGCTATGAATTATTCATGCATCCTCACCTAGTTTCAAATAGAGACACGAATTGAGTCTTTACTGACAGACAAACAGGGACAGATCCTTTTCTCAAAAGCACACAAATGCCAGTGTAATATAGATCATTTATCTGTTAATTTATGAGCAGGTTTCTTCCCAATTACGTATTCATAGAATCTTGGGGCAGAGTATGCACCTGTGAGAGAAATTTGTATTGGTTCTTAAATACATTAATTTTCATTCAGATGAGTGGAACGTGAAGTTTCTGTTGAAAGACTCGCAGTTATGAATTCTAATTGTGCTCGATTCATTCTTGCACGGAGGCTTTCTGTTATGCTGGGAGACACTTTCCTCTTGTGGTGACCACGGTGTGAAATATCCGTTTAGAGGTAAAAATCCGACTTGAGTCATTTTTCTGTGCTGAAGGCGCTTTAGTGAAGAATTTAACTTCTGACATTCAGGGGGACAGCAGGGACCAGCTTTCACAATTTTCAATTGGTTAAATCCTCTGTTCTCTAAGACATACAGTGTGCAGTTTTATACACAGTCCTACATTTTCAGAGGGTTCAAATTAATCCCGTCCCGTCCTTCTGGTACAAGTTAATCTTGGTTTCATCTGTCCAAAAATCATTTTCAGGACTGTTCAGATTATTTTAAATGTTTTCTAAGAAAGTCTAATTGGCCTTCTTGTTCTTGAAGGTAACCAGTGGTTTTACCTTGTTACCTCTTTGTTTCCATTAATTGAACTATGTAACGAAATTAACAGTAAATATACACAATATCAATGCTGGTATTAGTATTGATACTACAGTGATAGGAGGAATACTTTGTTTCAAGCCTTTAAGCTCAGTATGCAGCTTAACTGTACTGTGTTAAATAAATAATTTTTTGGGAAATGAAAAAAAAACAAAAAACCTCAATTATGCACATGGATGGAGAAAAATGTCTGAACCTGTTTGTGTTGAGTGTCTTGTTTGTTTTATTTATAGCCTATAGCACATTTAAACAACAAAAGTTAACTCAAAGCGCTTTAGAGTCAGGCACATTTATGTTCCAGGTCTCTAAAAAAATCCAGTTTTAAAATACATGAAAAGCTGACCTGTTTTGTTGTGTTGGCATTATGGAAAGTAGAAATCAGTGATTTAGTATTTCATTAAAATGTGTTCAGAATTTGTAAATTGATGATGATTCATCTGAGCCGATTTAAAGTCATGCATGCGTTTTTATGAAAGGAATGAATTTCTCTGCCAATTTTTTATATCCTTTCAGTCAGATGTTGAGACATTTTACTCAAAACTAAAATCTTTGTGGTGGCCTTAGAAGAAAAAATGGCAGTTAAACTGGGACTTTGTTTCAGTCCGGCTTTTGCTGACATGTGCACATAAGCAACAAAACATTTCTACAAAAAAAAAGCCCACTTTGGAATAATAAACTATTTCTGAACATTAAAGAAGTATGATTGGCTAGTAACAGTACACACAGTATGATATGCAGTGAAAACCCGCTGCTGTCATGGTCCGAGGCAGGTCTAGGTTGTGTCTACTTTTTTTTCCCTCTCTCTTTCTCTCGTCTGCTGCTTTGTATTTCTGTCTCTCAGATGGAGAGCTGTGCTTGCTCTGTGCTTACTCCCTTCTGTTGCTGGGCTCCTGCTGTCACACCTGTTGCCACTTACTCATCAGCCACAGTAATTAAGGACATCGGCTTGAGCACCTACTCTCTGCCAGATCGCTGCTGTCCTTGCGGTGGTAATCATACCTTTTTTTGTTTTAATTTTTGGATTCTTTACTCTCTTTACCTGTTCATCTGCATCTATCCACTTGTAACCACTCACCTGACTTTCAAGCTGGTCATTGTCTGCAACAGAGAAAATTCTTCTCCAACTACTTACCTGGACAAAGTTTGTATTACCTGTGAAGGACGATAGTTCCACTTCCTGTCTGCCCACTCTTCACCACACACTCACCTGCTTAGCTCCTGGAACCCCTGTGGCTTGCCTTCTTACCCCCCCCTTGCTGCCTGTAGAACTATAATTTAACACTGCAGTGTAATATATTGACTGATGGAGAATCCCCTAATGTTTACTAACCTCTGTTCTCCTCTTTGGCAGAATTTCTTCCCTGCTCCAGTCCTACTTACCTGTCCGTACACCTGTTGTTGAGCTTTGGCTCTGTGAAAAGATCCTTTTGTGTTTGCAATAAACAATCTGAAAGCTTGCTGTCTATCGCTTGGTCCATCTGACAGTTTTGTTTTATAAATATAATATATATTTTATGTAGCTGGAAGTAGTCTATTAGAACTAACTATCCATCCACACATCCATTCTCTTCCGCTTATCCTTTTCAGGGTGGGGTGGGGGGCTGGAGCCTGTCTCTGCTGTCTTAAGGCGAAAGGCAGGGTACACCCTGGACAGGTCGCCTGTCTGTCACAGGGCTCTATTAGATCTAATATTTAGATTTTGTTTGATTAAGACAAAAACTTTAAAAACAATGTCCTGCTGTTGCCTTGGCTCCTGTTGTCACTAAAGATTGAGTACTTAATGTTTAAAACACCGGACAGCACTTTAACAGGAAGTTAAAAATGTCCCAAAATCTCTGGAAAGTTTCAACAACACTGAAGTATCAAACAGTTATTGTAAAGGTTAACCTAGTTGGCGCACACGTTAACATATGCTGTTTAGCTATTAGCTTTTACATTAGCAAACTGTTATCGTTAGCGTAGCGGCTAGGAGACTCCAGGGCGCAATGGACTATTGAGCCATGACAGAGTGGATTACGGACACATGGAGAACCTGGTGGATTGGTGGCTGTGCAGAATAGTGGAGGAACCATAGCTGAGCTGACCAGAGAGTCCAGTGTGAAGAGCTAATCCGAGCAGATAAAGAGCGAATTCTGGAGCAGAGCAGCTAAATCAGGCCTGAAGAACAGAGCCAAGCCTGTAAAGAGCTGCAGAGTGAGGCAGAGCAATGTGAATGCTGGATGAGAGACAGGCTGCAGGCAGATGTGGACAAGACGATAAACTTTTCTAATGTTTTTTTAAACAGTGTTTCTTATTAAATTGTAGCAAGCACTGAGGCCCGTTTTAAAATGTGTTCAGTGACTGGTTTAATCTTTCACTCTGAGCGTTGTTTTTTATATTCTCTTATCCAAAGTTGATCTGTAACTTTTCCATTATGCTCTTGTCTACAATAATGAAATTATTTAGATGTGTCAGGTAATGTTTGTTGTACCCTTTGTTTATCAGTAGATTTTAAAATATGCCTTCGGGATCTGTATTGAAATTATGGAAGTTATTTGTAAAACGAATAAACTTTAATACTTATTTAGATAAATCTAACTTGTATTTGGGAAAATTAGTTCAAAAATTAATAACTTTTTAGAGCTATTACTTACGTTGTTTCAGGATGGAGTGAGAAGCTTCCTTGTGGTATTGAAAATGGTGTGGAGTATTTTTCTGGTTATCTGTATCACGTCTGAAATTCTGGTAATTTGACAACCCTACTGCCAATTATGACACACAAAGTACTTTTACTGCTTCTGCAAAACAGTAAAATAAGATAGATGAGATGTTTAAGCGTAGACAAACTGAAAGCGCTTGCATCCACAGTCACAATGCTAATGAAATGAAGACCAGCATCAGGCTTCTAATCTGAGCTTTATTTTTAAACCTGCATGTATGTTTGTATGCAGCTTGCATAGCAAGACAAAGTATGCAGGTTACAGTTCCTTTATCATCTATATCTGACGACACACTAATCATAACATTTAAACACTCGTCGTGTTACCTGCTCCACTATGTCACATACACATACTCTTTTGGGAAACTGTAGCACTGTGGCTGAGACTGCCAGTACAGTAGTTGCTGAAGTTGGAGGATTCAGTAGTTTCTGAGGCTTAAATTGGGAAGTGAAGCCTCACTTATGGTGGTTCAGTGTTTTCCCATCTGTGGAATGAGGTGCAACATCAGCACTAAGCTACCTTACTGCACACTCACAGATGATTTAACAGCCAACTCTTAAGCGCAGCCATGGATTAATAGAGTCTGACATAAAGCCTTTTCACTGGCTTTATCTGTTTCTTCTAAGCTTGGGGGAATTGAGCACTGGTTCTTTTCCCCCAGCGTGACACCAGCATCATCTGCACTGTTTCACAGTACTCTCTCTTTTTTTTTTTTTACTTTACCATTTGTGCTGTGTTGGCAAGCATCTCCACTCACTATTGGCAATCATTCCCTTAAGATTTTCAGATCAAAGAAGCATTGGCTCTTCTGCTCAAAGATTACCCCAAATCAGGGCCCAATTCTATGCAAAGCCTGCAGGGGTCATCTAAATTTGTAGAGGTCTGTCAGATACAAGTAAGTGGTGATGTTGTATTGGATTATGGGAGGTTTTGAAGGCTGACCTCAAAATCCAATGGCTTATAAATGTCTGCTTAAGATCACAGTTAAAAAACAAAACAAAAACCAACAAACAAAAAACGTTAAACTGGATGGAAATTTGGGGCTTTTGGGGGTTAGTTGGGACTTTAACTTTAATCTCTGTGCACCTGATGCTCAGTGTTTTTTAGACCCAGACTCCTATTCTCCACGAGGCGACATGGAGGGAATGCGCTTTCATTTTTTAGTTCATTGAAACGACAAAATAGCTACTTAAAACAAAACAGCACTGCGAGACCCAAAAATCGAGAAGCAGACTGGTTTTTTTAACTGTCAACTTATAAGTGGCCCCATGCTGGATCTCCCACAGGGATCTTACTTTTGAATAAAGCCATGTACTAATGGATGTAAGTTAACTGGGGTTTTCTTTTCCGAACACTGTTGGTTTCAACCTGCAGGTGACCTTCCAGAGTACAAAGTCAGTCAAAAGAACCCAGATCCATATTGAAGTTTTCACAAGAAAGCCAGCCAGCAATGGATCTGCTGTGCTCAGAATGTGAATTAAGCCACTGCACAGGAACTGGCTGAAAATACTGAGAGATTAAGTGGAGATTCTTCTGAGATGAAACAGAGGATTGTGCTTCTGCTAATTGTCTCCCTCAGGGAAAGAGTCAGCTTTTATTCTGTTTTAAATCGTAGGATTCTTATGGCTGCTTCTGTGTATTTATATTTGCAAGTGAGTGATTTCCTAATGGTATCCTGCTAAATAATACATAGCAAGATTTTGCTTCACACACTGTAGTATTTGGGACCTGCAGGATTCACTCAAGCTGTACCTCTCACATACAGCTGAAGCAATTTATATGTGGTGGTTGCTTGTTGTTCGTATTTAATTTTTGACATGCACTTTTAAATCCGCATTAATAATACTACTGCAAATATTTACATACATTTCTTTTAAGCCATGCCCTTGTGTCCTATTTAACCTCTTATCATCAGTTTCCTACCATCTGTTGACCTGTGAGTAATCTTTACTGCATCAGAGTTTTGCTCTGAAAATTGCTGATTTTTTTTTTTTTTTTTTTGACTGAGCTGGCCTTTTTCAGTGTAGTGGAAGACAATTTATCACTACATTTTGTGTGCGTGTGTGTGTGTGTGTGTGTGTGTGTGTGTGTGTGTGTGTGTGTGTGTTCTTACAGAGAAGCGAGTTGATTCTGACAACAGATCCTCCTCTTTAATAATCCACACTCTGAGCCATGTTTAGATCAAAGGAAGAAATGGCAGCCATGTTTTATGTAGACACTTGTCTCACTGTAAGACGGCTGCTCTTTTTCTCTCGGGCTCCCTTTTCTGCTAGATCTTCCAGTGTTTGTGTCTAAAACGCTCAGCGGACCATTAAGTCTTATATCCAGCAGAAAAATACCGCCAGAACACGAATGACAGTGGATGATTTTCGACCTCAGCTGAATTTGCGACCAAACCTGCTCTGTGGCTTATAAATGTCTGCTGTTAAAGAAGGAAGCCTCGGGGATCATTGACAAGCTGTCATAAAAAATACAATGGAACAAGAAGGATTTCAAACCAATTACTTAGAGTATACAGTCAAGCATCTTTGGGAATCACGTATGAAATCCCCCAGACAGATGCCTAATTTCAAAATATTGAAAGAAGTGTTTGCTTTGTATGCTAAGCTTGACTGCCTCTTTCGTCAAGCGGAAGAGTCCTTAATTTAATTGTAACTTCAGTGCTGTGATATTTTATGCCAAACATTAGTTTTACTCAAATTTTTGAAGCCTAAAGCCCTGATCAATTTTCTTACCAGTCATTACATGATCCTCAGTAAAAGCTGCATAATTTATAGCTACAAAATACAAAGAAATGACGGACTATTTTGCACCGTGTCAATATTTGTTTTTGGGTCTCAACAATGTGATGATTAGAGAGAGGAAAGCAGTGGACTGGAGTGGCACAGCTCTCACAGGATTGCCAATTTAAAGCGTCTGCCGCTGGCCACATAAACACAGAGACACACATACAGTGGATGGGAGTGCGTGCTCGTGTGAGAGAAAGAAGGCGAAAGAACATCAATCTTACCCAACATGATTTGCTGACTGGATGAAAGCACTCCATCTGTCTTATGCTGTTTATTGAGGGAAAATTGGTTGAATTTAGCACAGTTGTTCCATAAAGAGAGAGTGCGAGGAAAAAAAGATTAGGAGATGTCCTTGGCCACACCTGTAGTGGAGCGAGATATTACAGCAACTGTAGGAAATCAAGAAAAATAACTTATACATCACACCTTAGGTATTACTATCAGCTATAGGGCATCTGTGAGTGTTTTTGTTCTTTTGCTACTGCAAAACATCATTTTACACACAGTCTAGCTCCCCCAACATTCAGCCAGCAGGGATGTAAAATCTTTAAAAAGAGAAAACACACCAGTGGATGCACCAAAGACAGTCTGGTATCTTGTGCAAGGACACTTCAATAAGGATACAAGGAAGTGGTTTGAGCCACTGACCTTCCATGTCATGAAAGACCTGCACTACAACCTGAACCATAATTATAACTGACAGACAGAAACCCATACAGACAGACATGTAATGCTATGCAAAAGTCTTGAGCCAACCCTTGTTCCTTTATATTTTGCAAGGAAAATGGACAATAGATGTAGAGGTTTATTGAAATGTGCAAACATAAATGGAAATACAGCATATAAGGCATTTGTACAATTGAGTTATGTACTTTTCTATGCTCGAGTGATTCACAGGTAAAAAAAAAAGCATTTTTCTGAAAAATGGTCAGGTACATGGACTGGACTGGAAACAAGTGAGCCTAAAGCTTATAAGTGGCTTGCTCCTTGCAGTGAACCCTGTGTTTTACTTTCATGCAGTCTTCTCTTTATGTAGACATGGATATCAATACGCCTGAGTGTTGTTCACTTGGTTGGCTGTTGTGAAGGGGTTTCTCTTCACGATGGAAATGATTCTGTGATCATCAACCACTGTTGTCTTCTGTGGACGTCCTGGTCTTTTTCTGTTGCTGAGTTCACCAGTGCTTTCTTCCTTTCTTTCTCAGGATGTACGAAAATGTAAATTTTGCCACTCCTACTAGTGAAGCAATTTCTTGGATGGGTTTTTTTTTTTCTGTTTTTACTCCTTAAGGATGGCTTGTTTCACCTGCATCGAGAGCTCCTTTGACCGCATGTTGTCTGTTCACAGTAAAATCTTTCAAATGCAAGCGCTACACCTCAAATCAACTCCAGGACTTTTTTTCTGCTTAATTGATAATGATATAATGAAGGAATTGCCCACAGCTGCCCATTAAATAGCCTTTGAGTCAATTGTCCAATTACTTTCTGTCTCTTTAAAAAGGGGGTGGCACATGTTAAGGAGCTGATACTCCCGAGAGTTTCCACTGAGAGTTAGCGCAATGCTAAACAGGTATTTCATTTTCTCTATCTAACTTAGAAGTCAGTGTGTAAGTAAGGTCACAATGTCATTGTTTGCCAAACTCACTGGAGTATGCTGCGTCAGCGCTCTAAGACAAATCAACAAAGACAAAGGTTGTGCCCTGGCAGGACATTAATCTGTGCCCACTCTCTGCCCTCAGCTTTCTGTGGCAGGCCATGATTGCTAAACAGCTTGCTGAGTTTTTTTTCTTTATATGAAGAAGGTTTTATTGGGTTTTGTTCTCTAAAATAAGAAGAATGGACATCCTGATAGTTCAGTACCAGAAGTGCTACGAGCCACATGCTTTTAAATTTTTTTAAAAGTAAAAGAAAACACTCCAAAATATGTGAAAGAATGTTTTAAAAATTTTAGCTTGTGTGGTCTGTCTGAAGCCTGACTTTTTTTGTCTTATAGCGATTTGACACACATGGCTGACCTTGAAATTTATAACTTCAACCCGGTTTAATGTTAGTATCTACTAACAGTATATACAATAAGGTCAAATATTTGGACAGCGACACAATTTTGGAACTTTGCCTCTGTGCACCACTGCAGTGGATTTAAATAAAACTATGAAGATGCATTTGAAGTGCATAATTTAATTCACCCAAAAGGTTGAATAAAAGCATTAAATTAATGGTTTACAAATTATAGCCACTGATAACAAGCTGTTTCATGGCCAAGTGTGATCTGTTCTCTCTCTGTTTGGATAACATATTACCAAGATGAAATAAAAACATTTAAAAAATTAATAAACATATCTGAGAGAGAGCAAAACGTTAGGAATGGCGACATCCATAATCGACATCATTCTTAAAAAAATGAATGTACTGGAAGACATTTTCATGAATAGAAATACAGAGGGTTTAAAACTAGTCCAGAGTCTTTGGGCAAATAAAAGCAAAATAATCTTGTACAAGAATGATAAGCAGAGAAAACTATGGAGAAGAAAAGGAACAGTTCAGGATCAAAATCATACCAACTCATCTGTCAAACATGGTGGAGGCAATGTTATGACACAGTCATGTATGGAAACCTGTGGAACTGGGTCACTGATGTTTATTGATGATGTGACTGCTGAAGCAGAAGAAATAGAAGGATGAATTCTGAAGTGTTCAGGGCTACACTCTCTGCTCTTCAGCTAAATGCTGCTAAGCTGATCAGATCAGACGGCGCTTCACAGTGTAAATGGATAATAGCTCAAAACATACTGGAAAAACAACCCAAGAGTTTCTCAAAGCAAAAAAAAAAAGAGAGAGATATTCTTCAATGCATAAGCCAGTCACCTGATCTCAGCCCAATAGAGCATGCTTTTCTAATTTACAAAACAAAATGCAGAAAGACCCACAAACAAGCAGTGAGTGAAGGTGGCTGCAGTAAAGGCATAGCAGTGCATCTCAAGGTTCTACACTTCAGGCACTCAATGACTGCAAAGGATTTTTTCCCCAATTATTAAAAGTATTTAAGAATATCGTAATTTGTCCAAATTATTTTAAACCTCTAAAAATAGTAGAATGGCTTCCTAAACAGTTAAAGCAATACATTCATACATGCTGCTTCTATAAACCTGTAAACAACTTGGCATGCTTAGCCTGCCCAAGATTAGCACCATAATCGCAGGTTAATAATACAGCTTTTCACATCATTAGCCTTCAGTTGCTTTGTACCGTGTACTGCACCACCCACTGGACTAAACTCTGGGAAGATGGCAAAGCCCTTATTTGTCTTCCCTTGGACTGGTGGTTTTACGGCAGCTGTTTTGGAAAAAAAATAAAAAAGAGGAACTGCATTCAATGAGGATCTAGTCCAAGTGATCACAGACACAAATGTTTGGCAGCAGCATTTCTGTTTCTGCTGCACTCTGTTGGGATTTTTCCCTGGCAAAGTTTCTCTGTTAATTTTAACCAAATTCTTTGTGTTATCTGCTGCTTATGCATGTTTGCTCAGGCGGCAGAAATGCCAGTGATTGGTTGTATTTATGAAGAGCACAGACTGCGATTTTAATCCCTTCTGTCAAAATGTAATGCACTGCTTTACAAAGGAAGAGCAGTACTGTATGTCTAGCCATGATATCATTCTGGTTAAGGTAAACATGTACTTTCTCCTGGCTTTATAGTTTTGCGTAATATGTGACATCAGTCGTCTTTGTTTGTTAGTTAAAATGTGGTGGGCTCATCAAAAAACGCACATCAGATGGCAGTCTTACATTTTGGTCTAACAAATGGAATTACTTCATGCCATTCTTGGATGAAAGAAAAAAACACTTTGATGTAACTAGAAATTATTTTTTTATATGAAAGTCTTAAATGAGCAAATTTACAATATAGTAAATTAAAGGTACCATGTTCATTTTGACCATTTCTGGGGCTAAACAGCCACATTCTGACACACAAAATGATCAAAACATGTACAACGAATGAATTTAGCTTAAAATTGTTAATTGAATTTAGTTTCTCTGCCTATTATTATTAATCAGAGCTTCATTGAAAGTATATATGCACTAGTAAGGATAGCTACCATGCTAGCTAAAGTAGTTTCTCTGTGGAAAAATGGAAAAATTAAATTTGTGGATCTAATGGTCATCCAAGTTACCTGCTTGTCCTAAGTAAAATCATTACAACAGTTCAGTAATTTTGGATTCTCAGGTGCAATCAGTAGTTAAATGGATAAAGATCCATGCATCCATCCTTTCTCTTCCATTTCCCCTCATCAGGGTTGTGGTTGGACTGCAGCATATCTGAGCTACCATAGGGCGAGAGGAAGGGTGCACCCTGGATAGGTCGCCAATATAATGCAAGGCTAACACAGAGAGACAGAAATAATTCACCCAGTGGGCAATTTAGAATTATCACTAAACCTAACCCCGATAACTAATCAACATTTTGAATATGTATAAGACAATTAGTTTTTCTATACATGGTGTGCATGTTGATTAAGTCAATGTGAGCAAGCTCCATGACGTAATCTCACAGCAAATGATCCCACACAGAACATTTATAAGATATTTGTTGAAATGGGAAATGAAATTTCTGTAGTTAAAAGATTTACAAGAGTTTGACACCAAATTAATCCAGAGTTTGATATTGTCCCATCTTGATTGTTGCCTTGTATTATGTTTTAGTTGGAAAATGGATCAGATTAAGAAGCTTTTACCTTAGATTTTAACCATCTGGGTATCTTGTGCGCCAGTTATCTTATTTGAGTTAAATTGGTTTATTTGTTCTTGTTCTGCATAAAGTCAGTAAATCACTGTTAAAATAAATCTTAACCAGCTACTGTTTTCTTGGCGCACCAGGGTTTGATCCTGCTACCAAAGTGTAGCAGGTTGCTTTCTGTAGCCTGCAGTCATTTCAGGAAAGCTGTTTCCTGCTGCTGTCCATTCAAACACCAACAAGCACGAGCAGTGGATGCTGCACAAAAGCAAAGCAGCACATTCTATAGCTTTTCTGCTTACAGCTGACCTGGAAAGGCAGGGGCTGAATTTTAATGCACTTTTTCCATCTCCTCCTAGAGAGAAATAAAGGTGTCAACACGCTCAGGTGTCCTCTGATCTCCTTCTCACAAACCGCTCAACTAAAAAGCAGCTCTTTTCCCCTAGTTCAGAATCCCCAAGGTACCATTCCTTAGGGTCAAATATTAAGTAGGCATCAGGGGCGAGCTCCTCTGGACTAGCATGGCTACAGATCTGTGCTTCTCTGCCTGCAGCGGGGGTTGGGGGAGGTGTTGGGGAACACTTAGTCCACTAACATCATTTTTTACAGAGCACATCACAGCTGGAGACTCTGAAGAGAGGCAGAGGGCAGAGCAAAGTGGAACTACTTGAGGCTAAAAACATTATTCTTTGTCTTCTTTATTGCTTTGGCTTAATTTGTCCTCATCTTCTTATTTAGTATTTATATCTTTGCAACAGGAATGAAATAAGTCACAAAGTTCACAAATAAAAATATATGAGAGTTTCTTAAATTGAAGATTCAGGGTGATTTTTGCAGTTTCACAATTCTCCAGCTCTATGCGAACATACGCTGCCAGAAGTATTCAGTCACCCATTCAAATCATTGAATTCAGGTGTTCCAGTCACTTCGCCTAGGTGTGCAGACTGCTTCTATAATTATTTGTAAAAGAAAGGAGCTCAGTGAATTCCAGCATGGCACTGTGATAGGATGCCACCTGTGCAACAAGTACAGTCGTGAAATTTCCTCGCTACTCAATAATTCCACAGTCAGCTGTTAGTCATGAGAAGCAATTGGGAACAACAGCAACCAAGCCAAGTTGCGGTAGACCTCAATTCTATATTTGCTTATTTTTGGAGTTGAAAATAAAGACACGCAACATGTAAATTTACTTAGTGTGCAGCTTTTATAGCAGTTTTAATTTCACTGAGTAATAATTTTTTGTCATTGTTTTCAACAACGACCATTTTTTTCTGATGAAAATCACTAAATAGAAACTAACGCACGAGGACAAAAACTATGATGAAATGTACTGACACTTTCGCCAACGAATAAAAATGAGATAAAAATACTCTAGAGAGCTGAGATCCATCAGAACTAATTAAGTTGTGGAAAGGCATCCTTGTGCTGTAATGTGCACAATCTGATCTACCACCGACAAACACGGTGGGAGCTCCCGGTTTCTCATGAAAAGTCAACAAAACGTCAGCACCTGGGAGGCAGAGGAGAGCAGACATATGGACACATTTAGCATTTGATGTGAAGAAAAATCTGCTGCTTTGTAAACCGTGTGGATCAACTCTAACCGATAAAAACACAACAAACTTTTATACTTTATATTTTACCCAAATGAATCAACTTCGGGTTTGGTATTTAGTTGACTAAATCAGAATTTTAATGCCTAAATTATGACTAAAACTAATTGACGTTTTAGTCAAAACTAAAAATCAAAATTAGCTGTCAGAATGACCTCCCTCATATGTATTTGTCTGAACCATGATATTGCAATATTTTGGGAATGGCAACAGCACAAACAAGGTTTTATTTCACTTCTATTGGCCACTTATCTGAACAACAAAGATAAGAGCATGTCAGTAATGGCACTGATTCCTCTGCCTTAATTACAGAGCTCCTCGACAAAAGTCTTCAAAGAGAGGAATTCAAATTAATGTAGAGACTAAGAGAGAGGAAACAGTGTTATTATGGTGGAGAGCAACGAATGCTGAGATTAGAGAGCTTTTCTCATCCAGGCCTCAAACTGTGTTTGTGAGTGAGACTTCTCTGACGGCAAGACTTCTCGGTGTAGCTCCATGTCCTTGCATTCATTTCCATAGCTATCTATAATGCGTCACAGAGAGGGGGCAAGCTCTCCTGGCAGCCAAACACAATGGCTTCATGCTCCTGCATAATTCACTGTCGTGTGCAGTAATCCATAGAGTAGCTGGAGTTAAAACCACAGAGCATTTAATAGATAAAGATTAGACGCTAAAGGGTCAATGTGTCAGTGAGAGGGGAACAAATTAATGTGTCTCTTACGCTGTTGTTTAAAATGAACTCAAATCTATGGCAGAAAAATGGATTTATATCCTGAGTAAATGAATTAACTTTTTAACCCAAGCTAATTTTATAAAAGATCTACCAATTTAGCAACAAAAGAGACCTGCTATAATGTGCATAATAAGTTGCAAATGCAGGCAGATAAATGTAAGAACACTAAAGCTGGATTATTACAAGCTAATGTCAAGCTTATTTAGGTTACACAGGCTCTACGCAACACTGCTGTTGGTGACTCATAGCTCTGTAAAAAATAAGTAAACATCAGAGGTGCTTTGTGCTTTTCTGATGCCTGTAGATGTTGTTCCTAGAAAAAAAGACTGAGTATCTTTTCATCTCCAGTTATGAAATTTAACAACAAGAACAAGAACAAGAACAACAATAATAATAACAAAAAACAATTAAAAAATCTAATTCCCCAGACAGTAGAATAGAAAAACCTTTTACTGTAATTGTACAAGTACAAATGTTCATTGTGCCATCAACAAGTTAAAGCTCTCTCCTACAAGACATATATGAACATCTAAACTCATCTTCCTCGGGCCCTTAAGGGAACCTGGGTCCCTTAACCCAACTTGTTCTGACACATGCTGCTGCCATAAAATTCAACATGACTTTATTTTTTCTGAAAATCATACATTTTGGTAGCAAGATGGCGGCGCTGAACAACACAAGGCTCAGTGTCTCTCCAGAATCTGCTATTTAGCGTTTTTTTTTATCTACTCGACAATCATACTGTACAAGACAATAATTATAGTTCTACAACTGCTTATTAATACTCGCAATTGTATATCTATAATCTGCTATAACTTTTCATATTGATAACCATATGTATAACTGTATATAGCTTGTACACTCACTACAGTTATAGCCTGTACATACTTATAGTTATAGTATATTTATAACATACCTTCATACCGTGTACATTGTAACACATCTATAATAGATCTGTATTCTGTAATATATCTATATTATTGCTAAAACACTTCTGGATGGATGCAAACTGCACTTCGTTGCCTTGTACTTGTGACATGTGCATTGACAATAAAGTTGAATTCTATTCTATTCTATTCTTTTCTATTCTATTCTATTCTATTTTCTCAGTTTAAACAGTTGTTTAACATATGTTTTCTATGTTACATTACAAATAAAATACAGGTTTGTAATATTTGCATAACATTACATTTTGCTTATTTTCAAAATTTTTTTATTTTGAATTGTATTTATTAATTTTAGTTTGGCTAATATCAAATAATAGTACTTAGATAAAGTACAGAGCTGAGGGGAACTGCAACTGGAAAAATGAGGGCTTTATCTGAGGAAGACTAGACCATAATCCATCCAGTTGGGAACATCAACCCAGCTGGGTTTGAGTTACATAGGACTAAAATAGATTTGTTGCACCTAATGCTCATGTCATTCAATTATGACATGAGCGTTTTGGATGTCACACACATCAGTGGATAGTCTGACAACACGACTTCTCTAAAATTCCCGATAATCCCCACTGATGCTATGATGGAGGAAAAAAATCCAAACAGTTGTTTGTGAAATGTTTATTCTGAGGGTGAATCAAACTGTGTAATCTCCTTGTGCTTATATCTTTCATAGTGGTTTTACTGGCGCACAGATCAGAAAAAAAGGTAAACAGTATGAGGGCGGCATAATGAAAAGATAAATCAGGTGAATTTATGGAGCTTTTTTCCTCCGTCACAAACAGACTGTCTCTCTGTTTACTTTTTATGGCTGTGTGTACGTGTGTGTTTCCTGTTGGAAAAATGCTTGCAGCGTGAGTCTGGTCATTGGGTGTGCACCTGAATTTGATGTCATCATTTTCATCTGCCTCAATAAACCAAATGTAATGAACAAAATGCTCCAGAGTTCAGACGATCCAAGCCAATGTAGTTTCCTGTAAACACCCTCTAAAAGCTCCTGATATTTCCGTTTGTTTATTGATGTGAATGACCCCTCATTGTGCCTGTTTAATGTGAGGTATTTACTACCCAGTGGGATTCTGGTATAAAACATATCTAAACATATCAAGATTTTTAATGACACTTTTTAGAGTTATATTGAAAAGGAGGATACAACTTTAGTTTTTTGTATGTTTAGGATCCAATCAGTGTTATAAATCCTACTACTGGAACCTCATAAAGATGGACTGTTATTATTGAGTGAAGTCTAAATGTTGTGGGTTCTTTATTCTCAGCATAAATGAAGTATCCACACGATGAGCACTAAAAGCTTTGAAGTAATATTAGTAGAAGTGGGTGTGCTGTGTAGGCAGTCCTGGGCGATAAGATAAACAAACTCTTTAAAAGCTCAGGTCTCTCAACTCTCCTGTATTATCCAGACTTTTCACAGTATTTAGTTGTACAGATTACCATAAAATAGTGGTAATTAAGTAAGAGTGGAAGTTATTTTTCATCTAAAAAGTGCTAAGTGCAGAGGAAGAAGAAGAGGAAAAACAAAAGATTTTGGTGTTTTTTGTTTTGTTTTGTTTTTATTAAGATTTATTAACCTCTCCCCCCATTAGTGGACAGCACCTGATCATTTCTGATCATTCACAGACTTTTAAATATTTGGTAGTTGTAGTTTTAGGGAATGTTTACCTACAGATATAGTACAGGCTCTTCTGGCAGAACCATTTTGTCACATCTTTGCTGGGTAATAGTTAGGATTAATTATGAAATAAGAAACATGAATTATGTTTCTTTTCATTTAGATTGGCCGTAGCAGATATTGTGCAGCCTGGCTCATTGGAGGGCCTGTGACACACTAAATATAACGAAGCATAATTCATTTTGTCTACTATATCTGTGTTTACTCTTATGACCTGTTAAAATAGCAACAATAACACAAACTGATCAAAGGAAGAATAATAGAATAAAAAAGAAGAATAAAAAGTGACACTGATTGTAGTCAAAGGTGTTGCGTCAACAATTTTACAGACATCTGATTTATTCTGTCTGTGATCTGTAATCTTTTTTTTTGCAACACTGTGAGTGACCAAATGGACCACAGACAGCAAACTTACTGGTGAAGCCATGGATGCATTTAGAAGTAGAAACCAGATTACAAGCTGGGCCCTCGTTCATTTAAATGGAAGCTGCTCATTGGTGCATACCTGAAAATTTATTTACCAGCTTCCTCCATGCTTCTGCAACTTTGCACCCACAGAGCATGTGAATTAGCATCCTAATACCCAAAGAAAGCATGCATGACTGAGACCCTGCTGGTCAAGTGTGCTATTTGGCTGCCCACACACGAGTGGAAACTGAATAATTATAAGACCTTCATACACACAAAGTTTGATAATTGTTTCTTTTGATGCACAGAAAAATATATTTCCTAAATAACAACAAAGTGATAAAATATTGAGATGCTGGTGTTTTAATAGAGGAGAAAATGAGAAAGTGATATTTTGTAACCATGCTTCTTTAAATGAAAAATGAAATAAATGGATTGCAGCACAACAAGATGCATAAAATGTTTATACTCAACAAGTCAAGAGTTTAATCTCTGCTTTTACAGCTCCTCTCTTTGAGCCGAGGTGTCAAGTTAGCAGTGACACTCAGGGGTAACTAGAGTGTGAGAGGAATTCTAATTTTGACAAAATTTTCATCATACAAACTGTTTTCCCACCTTCAAACAGCATTAAACGCAGGCGTGATATCTCAAGTTAAATGCACAAAAACCTAACACATATGGCCCTTGTTTATATGTACTGCAAAAACTCTAAATATCCAAAGACTTGCGTGTGTGTTCTTTAATATTTATCAAAAGCAGATTTCTAAAAGAGAAATAACCACAGTGCAGTTTAATCAAACTAAGTGCTAATTACATTAGTGCTTGCAGCTAGCTGTGCTCCTCATTGATGCACGAGTGTTACCCTGGTGACAGATTGGTGATCGTCCAGGGTGGAGCCTGTCTCTCGCCCTGTGACATCTCCAGCCTCCCTGCAACTCTGATTTGGATAAGTAGAAGAAAATGGATGGTAAAAAGCTACTTTCAGTTGTTCCCTTCTCACAAGCTGTTGCTTAACGTCAGTTGCCCTTCCTGATGCAACCGCAAAGGGGATTTGCACCTTTCACGTGCCAAGCAAATGGGTAAACAACTACACTATGGGATGGAGAGATGAAATGAAGTGCTCACTTTGGACAGAGCCAGATTATTTTCCCTATTCCCTATTTTAACAAAAGTGAAATAGGCTCAGATGTTTAAAAAAATAAACCAAATTTAAAGCATAAAAAGCATACTTTTAGCCCATTACAGAGATCCGTTATCCTCTAAAGATATATATAGTTACTGCTTTCTTAGCATTATGGGATTTGTTAAATATGGTGACTTGTGGCTCCAAAAAAATCCATGTCTGGGACGGGCAAAAAATGGAGAATGTTGATGCTTGAAAATGCTGAGAAAAGGTAGTGACAACATTTAAATGAGAGGGTGGCGTACTAGGTTATTAACTATCCCTAGTTTGGTTAGCAAGATGTAGCCATGGGGTGTAATGATTACAGTCTATGGTTAGATACTATATACTATAAAGGCAGATTACTGGCTAATTAGTGGTTTGTAAGATACAATTACAATACTAGAATTTGTCTTCTGTTTGTACAAATAATGACACAACAAGCCATCTTATTTTTTACATAATGGTAGTTGTTTTACAGGAATTTAAATATACGACTCGATGAAAATGAAATTGCTTCCTTGCATTAAAGGAGATATTGTTTTGGCAGTTGTGTGTTGGCTTGACTTTTGAGCCCCACAGGCTGTCCCTCTGGTCTCTGCACCAGTCCATTAAAGCACAAATGGGAGAAGGAGTATTTGATCGAATGTCATCAGGTGGCACACTCTGCATTAATGGCACCATTGCCACGTGCCTTTTGCTAACATGTTTCCTAAATTAAAAAGGTTATGTCACAATTGCCGTGCTCTAAGGTCG